>NW_015112879.1:400544-433984 GCF_001443285.1 Poecilia latipinna
CCATTTCAACCAAAGGTTTGTAATGCGCTTCCTAACCAGACCTCCAAAGTGTCCGGTCCATAACTCTTCAACCCCAAAATACTCAAGTTGGTCCAAAATATTCCAAATGCAAGCAACATGCAAGCATAATGAAAAGATCAGTTTAAACCCTAAATTGTGTTGGGGTGTTGATAATTTGAGTCTAATAAAATCCTCTGAGGTCTGTGGCTGTGACAGGACAAAATGCGAAACAGTTCAAGAGATGTGAATATGTTAATCTGAAGGTCAAAGTTTTGACTCATGTAAAGCATATTTCTCATTCTGATATTTTTAGTTTTTTCTATATTAGATGTTGCAGACAAACTGTATGATTTATCCCACATTTTTTCATCAATATTAAGAAATTATTGACTTAAAACACGCTCATATATCTTGCAAAAGTTACTTGTAAGTTTGTTTTGTCTTGTTTCAAGTGTACTAAGATATTTGCTTTAGAAACTAGACCAAAATTAAAAGATGTAGTTTTTGCAGTGCAGGCCTTTAGTGTGGGATTTCCTTCACATTTGACTCACCATGATGTCACCTTTCAGCAACAAGGCCGGTTCGATGGACACACACAGTCGCCTCCCACCAGTGCCTTGAAGGTCACTGTGAACAACAATGGCTTCAGAAACAAGACGGTGTACGCAACGCTTCTTTTACTGCTTAACTTTAGAACAAATTGGTCAAATGTCAATGCTTATCTGGTCCATCAGTTGGCCTTTCAAGAGGAAAGCAGACTCACTATATGCCTGAAGTGTAGACCAACTGCATGGACTGATAGATCTTCAAGAAGGGGTGGTAACCTAGGAAGAGAGATAATTTTAGACTTTGTGAGCATTATCAGCGTCAGGACAGAGGAATGCGCTGACTTCCATCCACTCCTTCTGGACCTGATCATCAGATTAAAGACAAACAGACAGACATGTGTGTGGGTAGAGAGCGAACTCAGCCGACTATGGCATCTGCATTGAAAACACTGCAGCAATTCCACTGGGAAAGTCTGTCAGGGCCAAGACAAACATCACATCCAATTATAGGATGTGTCTCTATATGAAGGGACAGCAGATCAGGGACAGGAGGTACTTCTTGGTTCCGTTAAGAATTTCCTTACAACAACTGAACCTGGAAGCATAGTTTCATAGAAAAACATCAGGATCTTCAGGACATCAATCATCAAAACATAAAGTCTCTCCCTTTTTGTCCTGAATCACATATTCAAATTATGACGCAGCATTTTATTTTGGCAGCGAAAAAACTTCCAATACATTTCATGCTTTTGTTTCTCCTGACTTTGAGGCTTTTTGCTGATGTTCTGTCTGATATAGGATTTTCATGAGGGCGGCCCCAAATGTACTATAAGCCTGGCGGGCCACCAGGCTACACTTGGACCCCCCCACCAGGCTAAGTGTCATTTGTTTATTTTAAAAAAGGGGACCAGTAGTGTGAGCAAAAAATAAGGATTAAGCTGGATTTGTAGTTTACACATTGAACTGGGAGCAAAGCAGTGCCCAATTGCATGGTTCCTGCACCTGCCCCTTGGGCTCACATCTTATATTATGATGCCTGCTTGTGCAACTCTAAATTTTGGTAACTTTAAACATTTTTAATACAAAGAGATAATAGCCCAGTAGTGGACTAGCACCTAGCACCCCCCAGCACTAAGC
Organism: Poecilia latipinna; assembly: GCF_001443285.1. Classification (NCBI taxonomy): domain Eukaryota; kingdom Metazoa; phylum Chordata; class Actinopteri; order Cyprinodontiformes; family Poeciliidae; genus Poecilia; species Poecilia latipinna. Next base: position 402,230 of record NW_015112879.1, read on the forward strand.
GTAGCAGGTTTTTTCCCAGTTCATGATTGTTGAACAGGGTTTCAAGAAAAAAAGAAAATCTATTTTTAATAGTTTGGCTCCATACTAATGAAGAAATGTACCTCCTTCACCCTGGAAGTTGGGAAGTGATGGGATAAGAACTTGGTGGAGGAAGAGAGGGCTGCTGTTCATCTTTATCGTCCCAGAGAGAAGGCCTCCAAAGTAATAGATATACCTGGGAAAAAGAAGTGGACATAAGAATCAGGAAGAAGTAGGAAAAAACATGTATTGTTGCCAGGTAACTACTAGTATTTAAATGTTTGGTACAGGAAAAAAAAAATTCCTGGGCTTAGTTTAAATGTTTTCTCAGTTCTTGGGCTACAGGCATGGGGAAACAGCTGCTTCTACCGACAAAAACTTCTTTCAATGCATTTAGACGGAAAAGTATGATCTGCTGCTTTGGTTTAGCCTATGTGAAAATCTATTTAAAAGCATGTGGTTTGGAGTGTGCAAGTGTGTGTGATAAAACCATGCCAGGGCAGAAAGACATCAACAATGATTTTAGGGAAGCCATCACTGATGCCTGTCAAACTGGGAAGAGCTAAAAGCTATTTGTAAGCAATTTGAAGTCAATTCTACAGTAGGAAAGATTATTCATTGGTGGTATCAACCCAAGATTGTGAATATATGGACTTGTTTTGCAATCATGGGGAGTTTGTGGTCATTGAACTCATCTATATGGTGTCTGACAGCTGAAGCTTGTCTGAAATTTGGCCAGGTAAGCAATAAAGTAATGTTGGGCCATAGATTCTGCTCAACACGAGAAAGGAGAATATTTTAGCTTTCTCTAGTAAGAAAGATTTTAGCATAGATTGACAGATTTTTTTTAGCTTTCAGTGGTCAGCACACTTGCCCTAAAGCTCTAATTACAAAAGTTTTGATTAGCACTTCAGCTAACCCTCCTTACGTCCACATTTTACTGCTTTAGCAATAGCTCCCCCTAAATGCTGTGTTTGTTAGCAGAACTAATGTTTATGATTAGTGCGTTAGGGTTAGCACAGCTAACATTTTAGTTAGCTGTACCCAGTTAGTATTTCTAACCCAAGGAGGGTAAGAGAAACAAACAGATGACATAGTGATGACATTACTGTCAAATGACACAACCAACTGTAAGTTGAAAATATTAATAATCAAATCAAAAACCTCTCTGATATTTTTCAAGCTAAAGATACCACAGTCAAACAAAAAACTGAAGGTCAGAAGTGGTTTCCTTTTCCTTTTTCCGCCAATCGGATGCATTCATTAATTTGACGTATGCTGCTGGACACCAACATCCACCCGCCCCACTGCATCCTCCCTACTTATTTCCTCTTAGATCATCCTGCGGCCAATACCTGTTTTGGGACGGCTGCAGGGAAGAGGACACCTTATCTTCACAGAACTTCCTCATGGCCAGAGTACTGAGAGCCTGGTCCGCTCTGTACACAGATGTACACACGCACACACACACACACACACACACACACACACACACACAAGTGCTTTGAGTTAACGGTTTCCATCATGGAGCTCCAAAAAGTACATGGAAAGGATACAGCTGGCATAGAGAACAGGATAAACTGGTTTCCACTGTTCCTAAAAGGAATCCAACACACTTAATTTATTAAAGGGGACCTATTATTCTTCCTTAAACAGGTTAGGATAAGTCTATGGGCTAAGTAAAACATGTTCATTCTATTTTTTACACAAAATCATTCTTAGATAATTAAATTTCATTCTGGTTTCTGCTTTTTTTGAGCTCCTTTCAGAATAAGTTGTTTGAGGGCCAGCAGCTACTTATTTAAGTCCAAATAATCAGCTGCTGGCCACGCCCCCTGCCCTCAATTCGATGTTTTTACAATCGCACGTGAAAATGTCTCCAAACAGAGGCATACTTATACAACCGTACATCTTTGAAAAGTAGAAGTAGAGCCTCCTGCACAACCAACAGGAATGCAGAATGCATGGATAACAACATTTGTGATAATAGCTGAACAAACCCTCTGGAGCTCGACTTTGGTTGCTAGGTAATAGGCTCAGCTTCGCTGGGGTTGCTAGGTGAAGGACCTGCTGATTTGTGGCGTTACATCCAAAAGGTCTTTGAAATGGTACATATAACAGACACCAAAAAAACATTAACTAATTGCCAAAAACCAGCCAGGATGATTTTCTTTTTATGCACTTAGGCTATTTTCAGAATCAGCAGAGACCCAAATAGAAGCACAAAAAACATTCAAAATTAGTTTTCATTTTATAGGTCCCCTTTAACAAAATAACAAGAAAGTCAACAGGAAAAAAGCCCCAAAAACTTAATAACTGTAAGAAGTCCTTAGATGTATTATGTACATTCCCCCATTTAAAAAGTTTTGAATCATTTCAAACTTTTTATATGAATAATCTGGCATGTATCATCAGTAATCTGGCTGCATTAATTTGAACACTTTAATGCTTTGATGAAAACTATTCATGATTCCTTTTGATTCTCCTTCAGTCTTCTGGGGTTTCATGTATAAAAGAGTGCACTGTTTTTACACAAAAAATTGGCACACAGACAAATTTTGAAAAGTGCGGCGCACAAAAAAAATTCAAATGTATAAAGCTGTGAGTATGTGCATACCTGTGCACCTGTCCTTTATAAATCCTACTTTTGGCTCACATTTTCACGGCAGGTAAAAAGTTTGCTTATATTTACTCAAACATTTATGTAATGTTCATTTTTATACATGCTGGCTTGTGCGTAAAACATGGCGCCGCATAATTTTTGTGCATACGCACATATTATACATTGTTGATTATGTTGAATCTCATTTATGGATATAAGATTCTCTAAGTGGATTTCCTGACTGAGATGTTCTCACAGTCTGATAGATTTGGACAACTCTACAACATAGAATGGTCAGATATTACCAAACCATGATGTGGGATGCTGATAGATTAATTTGAAAGAAGACTGAATGCTGAAACTGAATCAGTGTGCTTCAGCAATACATCAGTTTAAGGGTGTGCATTACTTATACAACTGGAGTATCAAACTTTTTGTCTTTATTTCCTCTTAAAAGGTTTATTGCTTTAGTTGAATGTCATGTCATCTGTCATTGTCCCAGGACTGTGTACACTGTAACTAGATATGCACAGTTCAATCCTATATATTTTGACATTCTGTTGACTTAAAACATAGATATTTTAATGACTCAGAAATTCAGCAGTGACGTTGCACCTCCTCTCCGCTCACACTCACCCTGCAGAGATCTTGCTGTAGTGCATGTAGGCTGCAATAATCACGCCCGTTTTCCCTTTGTTGCCCTGTTGGGGGAGAAAAGAGAGAGAAATACATAAAAAATCATCATGAACTGATCTGACCTGACTGATCTGATCGAGGAAGCGGTTTAGCTTCCTCGTGACTGAAACGGCTTATAGGATCTGAAAATTTGAGGTATGATCTTGATTCTTAGATTCAGGGATGCAAAGAAAATGGAGAGCAGACCAGATACACGACAACATGGAGAAATGTGCGAAGGCTGCTGAGCTGGAATTAAAAAGCTCCCTGTGGCGTCTTTTTCACAGCAAGAGCTCCACACTTCCTGACACATTCCAAAGACATTCCAGCTCCAAATTCCAATTGGGACCCCCTCCAGATACCAGCATAAGGGCCCCTTTAACACAATGAGCACAAATTAAAGTTCATTTTGCTGCGTGCCTCTCTCTTGGTGGAGAACTTATTTCTTTTATTATTTTTTTTACTGACAGCAACTCAGTTTTCTTCTTCCCTGGCGTGATCTGCAGCTGATAGATAATTTCCTGCAGCTGGAATGTTCTGGAAAATCGGGAAGGCTCAGGAGTTCTCTGGTTTTTACTATTTCAATTCTTCAGACCAAAATCAACAAGTAGTAAAAATAAATAAATAACAAAACTTGAGGGAGCCCAGTCGTCAGCACCAGAATGAACAGGTTGTTTTGAGGACAAGGATTTTTGTCGACGATACGTTCAATGTCCAGTTAGTTTAATCCAAACTGACTTCATATGTAACATTTTTACACCAGGATTAGCAACCAGAGAGATTAAGCCATATTAATGCTTTGTGAGAACGAAAGTAAAGGCCCATAGCCATATCACAGGTCTGAAATCAGAAACTTTTTCAAGGGTTTGATCAAGAATTTAACTGTTATCTAGGTAATTTTTCAGAATACATAATCTGAAAACCTTCCAAAAATCTTTCCAACTTCGTAATATGGACAATCACTTATTCCAGGGCCAGAATGATAAGAATGTGGGCCCCTGGGCTGGAACTGGTTTGGTGCCCTATCCACGACAGCAAAAAACCTTCTAATAATGCAAGTTACAATACATCAGTGGGTAATCCTATACATGAATTGGTGCTTGGTAGGTTTACTACATCCCCTGACCAGTAGATCCATGTTGTTCCCAAAAAATGACTGTAACGTCATCATTTTCAAATAACTGAGGATTGTTTGTATATAAAAATTGGAACTCTGGGCAATTACCTCAATAAGCCCTTTCTAAAGCCTGGCCCAGACTCATCCAAGCTTCCCTGATTCTTTTTCAAAAACGACCATATATCTTCATCTGCAAGATATACATGGTACAAAGCTTGCATATGTACAGCTGCAAAGCAGTTATTTTGTTCCAATCTGACAAAATCAGATGAAGTTTCTCCTGTTGTTGGGTCGTGTTGATTGAGCTTGGCAGGTGTACCAATCAGATGTTAATCAGCTGCAACTCATCAGTTCGCTGCAGCTCCACCAAGAATTCATTAAAGATTTGGATTTTGAATCAGACATAATGTTCCTGATATCTCCAGCTGGTTGAACAATTGTCCAACCAGCTAATCAGGCTCATCAATCTATATAGGAACGCTGCGCCAAACAAAGCAACAGCCGCTACCCACAAACATATCTGTATCTCTAACTTTCAACCTCTTGTTCACAGATTGCTACTGTGGAATGTAACTCCAAATTATTTGGGAAAATTTTGCCAATTCAATAATTTTTCTATGGGGCATATAGAAAAATATTCTTTTGGATATATATATTTTTAAATATCCAAAAGAAAATCAGCTTCAGAACCTGAAACACAGTTGCTTCAATGCTACTTGACAGGCTATTGTAGCCTGCAGATATTAGCTTCTGCAGTAGAGATATGACATCTTTATTGATAATAACGTCACAGAACCTCACTTCAATAAATCCAAACAAACCTTTTAAAGCTGGGATAATGTGTCAGAATGCTGTCAGAAGATGGTGACAGTCTTAACAAATGGGTAAAAAGTTCCCTACTGCAGACTTAAGAGTTAAAGGAAATGAAAGAAAAATGATCCTGATTTTAAACTACCTCCATAGACAGACATAGGAATTTTCACTTTTTTATTTCAGTGTTTTCTCTGTTCAGTTCAAGCCACTTCCTATGTGTTGCATATACAAATGCATCGTTCCGGTAACCTTCAGTCGGCCTTTCAACATGCAGTTGATTTATCAGTTCCTGTGAAAGCAAATCAGTATGAAGCATACTCTTTAAATCAGCCTTCTGCATCTGTGTTAAGAGCCTGGGAAACATTGGCATGTCTGAGAGAAGCCCTCCCTGAACTCTGACCTTGCAGTGAAGGACCACCACGTGCTGGGGGTCAGAGGTCAGCCAGTTCTCCATGGCCTTACATATGGCACAGATCTTATCCAGCGGCGGGGCATGGAGGTCAGGCCAGCCAAAGTCGTGGACCTGTAGCACGGTGGAAACATGACAAACGACAAAGTGCGAATTGAGAAGATTAAGCGAACAATTGTTGGACTATTGGAGAAGTACACGAAGAAGAGATCTACCTTTGGGTTTAGTCGGGTGATGTCATGGCGTCTTTCAGAGAGGTTCAGGAGCTGGAACAGAAGAGAGGGTGTGATGGAAAAAACAGTGGACCATCCTGGATCATCTGGATGATCCAGGAGGGCCCGCTGAGGGCCCGCTGAGGGCCCGCTGAGGGCCCGCTGAGGGCCCGCTGAGGGCCCGCTGAGGGCCTGCTGAGGGCCTGCCTCATGTGGGCTGCTATGTGTGGTCGTGATCTATATATTTTTTTTATCTGCTGTAGCTGCAGCGTACATGTCAAACTCTATTGTACAATAAGCTGCATAAACTTGAACATCTGTTCAGACCCCACATTTGTTAGATGAAGGGTCTGAACAACTCGCTGGTGTTCCTCACCAGAAACTTGTCCTGATGTTTGGATTTGAGCATGGCGGCCACTTCCTTCAGATTGAGCCGGTATCTTTGCTCTTCCAGCTTTGGAGGGAAGAAGACAGAAATGATCCTCTCGGTGATGTACGTCAGGTCGAAGTCGTAGTGGCGCTCCATCACGCGCTCCATCACACGGTCCACACTGAAGCTCCTGGTGAAACAGAGGAAAAACAGAAGACCAGACCCGCATGATTATTTCAAGGCTCTTTATTTGCATTAATTCTCTTTGCATGAGCTCACTTGGTCAAATAAGCTTGTACAAGATCCTCAGTTCGCATGGTGGTCAGACATGAATTTTAATAATTCACACATAGGAGCTTCATACTCTATCAAAATGAACACAAGTCATCAAAGTTTTGATGTCCTCTAGTACATTGAAGGAAATCAATGAGACTGATTTTACCTCGGCAGGGTGTTCCTCTGTTTGGTGTAGGTTAGAGACTTGGTTGATCCCTGTGAAGAAAACAAACACACATGGCCTTTCCATCAGTTGTTCCCAACATCAGTGATTACAGTGCTAATTTAGGCTTTTTGGATATAATGGTTACAAAATTTTAATGAAAACTTAGGCCTAAGCTCAAATGTCACAAAGGGGAAAAAAACTTTTCGGTCAGAAACTACAACTCAGGCTGCTAGTAGAGTAGTAATAGTAATGGAAGTTGTTTAAACGGGATCCAAGAAAACTGTATTTAGCTGAATATTTTACTCGTCTTTTGCAGTTGCTATCTGCTGCTTCTTAACATGGAATTCACAAAGCACTAATTACATGCTGGAAGAAACATGTTTACCAGGTTCAGCAGATTTTAGCAATTTGTTACCCCTGCGTTAAAATCGGTAATCTGCAGCAAAGTGTGCATTCATGACGTTTAAAATTTGTTGCCTTTAAGCTTTTTTGTAACTAATTCAGTAATTATTCAAAATTATATTTAAAATTCCTAATGGCACTTTCTGCACCATTTGAAAGAACATTTATATATTTATCTGACGTTTGATGAAGGTAGTCAACCTGTCAGTTTATTATTTATTTTACATTGGCTGTTCAACTCCTAATTGCACTGACTGAAAGTTGTGTTGTTTTTAAATGTTTGGCCAACCTTGTGAAGCTGTTGATGCATTAAGAGTTCTGTACTGGTGCAGAGGTATCAAATAAATTAGCAATTTAGCACATTTACGTCTGTATTTAAAAAAAAAAAACACATTAAGTAAATTCAGCACTATTTTTCTGATCGGTATTGGTTGAAACTAAACCTCAGGTATTGATGTCAGAATTGGAAGTGAGAAAAGTGCATCGGTCCACCCCTAATCCAGTTGTGAATATTTAGTTCACATCTAGATTATTTAGTTCACATCTGGACAGTGGGAATAGTGAAAATGACTAAGGGGTGAAATAATAAATGTGAAAATGTGCTCACCATGTGTTGGTTGTGTCGAGAAGGAGCTGTTCCTCTACGCTGCTAGGAGGAACGGAAGATGAGGTGATTGGATAAAATGAGAAAATGGGAGTAAGAGTTAGGAAACAGGGTAAAGAGAGGCAACAGAGGGGAGGAAAGGGGTTAGAGGAAGAGGCAAAACAGAGGAAGGAAAGCAGAGTTAATTAAACAAATAGACTCCCTAATGGATAAACACAACTACTTCCTACAGCAACATCAACTGCTTCCCCCACCTCCCAAGCTGGAACTTTTACTGCTCTCCAGAAGTGAACCGAGCTCAAACCGAGCTGAGGGCTTGGCTTCCCAGAAGGAATTCACCTCTAAACAAAACCATGCAGTGGTTTTGAAGAGCCACACTTCCCAACTGTGGATAGACGGAGTGGGAAAACCTCTCCTGTACATATAATGCTTTTGAGGAAAAGAAAGTATGCGCAAAGGGGACTCACCAGATCATTGGACGGAGGTGGGATGCATGCAGACGTCACCTGGAACACACAAAAACAAACACATGAAAAAAATAACCTGACAAAAAAGAAAAGATCTTTGGCGCTCAACACTAGAAAACATATGGTTGAAAGCTTAGACATATTTTAAGACAAGTGTTTCCCTTCAGAATAAACAGAAAATATTTTTAAAAATGGTGTGAAATTTTTATAAATGTAGCTAGGTTTTTATTCTTGAGGTTAAATAAGGGCACCATATTTAGGGTAACTTCAGTCAGGCTAAATTACTACATTTGAAATGGAGGGAAGAAAAACTTTAAAGTTAGCCTGATGTTTTGGAAGAATGTTACAAAATTCCAAAGGACGAGACAAATTGTGTATGTTTTATTTCATTTCTCTAAATTGAAATGAATGGTAGCAACATTTCAAAACAAAAGCTGTTTTACAACAAGCTAACCTGTGCTAATGAGCTAGCTTGTGCTAACAGGCAATCTTAATTCTTCACTATTTGTCACCTTTATATTTTGGTTTATTAGATTATTTCAGAAAAATGAAGTGTAAGGATTAGGATTATTTTACACAATAAATGTCAAAATTTGGAAACTCATCCAATATAATGCAACTGTAAAAATAACTGAATAATTCTAATCTGTCATGATCCGTGTTTCTGTGTGTTTATTTTGAGTTTTTTCTGTGTGGTCCTATTCCCTGTGAGTCTCTTCCCCGTTGATCCCAGGTGTGTCTCGCTCCTCTGATTACCCTCCCAGTGTATTTAGTCCCACCTGTTGTCTTTGTCTCTTGTCGGCTCCTTGTCTAATGTTGTCTTATGTCGTGTGTGTTTGTGTGCGTTGCGTGTCGCTCACAGTAGAACTGATAAGTCCTGTGTCGACCCTGCTCTCGTTTCCAGTCTTGTATTTTTCAGTTGCTTCCGGTATTTAGCTGTTGCTAAGTCTTCTGCCGTGCTGCCTGAACCGGACTGTTTTGAGCACTTTCTTATTAAACTTTTCATCATCATCTCAAGCTGGGTCCCTGCGTTCGTTCTCATCATCACAAAACCGCCACTTTATGACATAATCTAGTTCAGAATTTTTGTATCGCACTAAAATAGTTTAGTGATCATCTGAAGCAGAAATGGAAACACAAACATGTGGAGCATTCAATAAATTAGAATATTGTTGAAAAGATAATGTGTTTCAGTAACTCCATCACCAAGTGAATTACATGACAGATTAGACAAGACTGATGTTTTAACACCTTATTTCTCTTAATCATGATGATTTTCTGCTAACAGCTAACTGACTTAAAATTAGAACATTACATCAGACCAATAAAAAATATTAAAAGTGGAATTATGTGCTTAACGAAATGCATGTTTAATACCTGCTTAAAGGTTATTTTCAAAAGGTATTTTTAATCCAACAAATTAAATTCATCAGGACGAATATTCAAATTTATTGAATCCGACTGTAATTAACTGGACAGATCTGAAGAGTTTAGATACAGAGTTAAAAATCATATTTACACATCACTACAGGAACAACTTTTTACAAATCAAACATTTTAAATTAAATCAGACATTTTGAATGTACTACTTTGTGGTAGCTAAGTACTATAGAGATTGTTTTTAAAGTGCTTTATAAATAAAGTAGTAGTAATAAAGAACAAGTGGTTTCTTAACTTTATTGAATATATTTAGCTTAATCAGTTTAAATCACTCACCCAGTGTTACAGCGCAGGATTTTTTGACCGTCAAATAATTAAGACACTTAAAGTGTCACATCTACATTTCTCAACCACTTTGAAAATTGAAAGAACGCTGAGCACAACTGAAAAAGAGCAAGAGTGTTACATACAAGTATAAATTATGCTGAAGAGCCTGTTTGCTAAATGTGAAGTATGTGCAAACATGGAGGCAAATACAGGGAAACACAGCTGGAGAGGAGACCCACGATCAGAGCAACGTGTCTGATTCCCATGTTCTCTACGGCCCGACAGGTCAGTGAACCGTAACCAAAGGAAACCAGAGCTAGACAGCTAGCTCTAATATAGAGGGGCTGACATCCACAATCACACTTATGTAACTCATGCACACTCAGTCTCACTTGTGCATGCGCATGCAAACACACGTGTGTGCAAGTTTCAGCCAAAGGGCCCGTTTTGGACTGTTTATTTGGATACAGGAAAAGGGCAAGGGTTTGTCTAGATTTCATTGTGCACAGAGGGGAAGTTCCTGCGGCCCTGATCCTGGGGGTGTGTCGCCACGCAGGCAATCTGAGTTAGCCTCTCTGTTCTCCTTTCTTTCAACGTGGGGCTCAGTTGCTCACTGGTGCTCCTACGAAATATCTGACATCAACAGGAAAGCTGAGGAACTGATAAAGAGCTAAATTCAGAGACGTGTCATGTTCGATGAAAGTTGAAGCAAGAATGTTTGTCTATCAAATGATTAATTTGACTACGTTTCTGTATGAGTGACTATGAGAATAGATGCTCCTTTTCAGCAACCACATGGGGCTGAAGTTAAAATCTGTCAATCGTTTGTCCTCAGTATCTTTTCATGTGTAATCTGAATGTGTTCTGCATCCTTTGAATGCTTTCAAACTTTAAAATACAATTTAAGGTATATGAAAAATTAATGCCACCTAATTAATTTTCACAAAAAAGTCACAAAAATCATCTGGTCTCATTATAACCCATAGATATTTGGTGTGGAGGTGTAGTTACACGCCTCCTTCACATTGTAGCTTTTTACGTAACGATTATTCTGTCTTCAGAAAACAAATTTGACTGTAAGATAGTCCAGCACCTCACTTTTCACTGAACGTCTGACGTAGACAAGTTTCTTTTCATAGTCTACATTATGTCAGAGCTCCAATTATTGTAACTCATGTAACCGATCGGACTAGTTTCATTGGCGATAATGAGTTTTTATCGACACCGCTGAGCTTGTGAACATTTTGGTCTCATTTTCTCTTTACCAGGTTTCCTTTATTTCTCTCCTCCATTTCTTCCTCTTCATCCTTCTCTCTCAGTGCCCAGTCAAGGGGCCTTGTAAGGGTGGCTACAGAGAGCCAAAAAAAACACCCTCCACCGCAGCAGATTCCATCCCCACCGGCCAACACTTACGCACAAACTTCCTGTTCACTGAACCTCCACCCACCCACCTCTCTTTAACGCTGCTCTTTTATCCTCACCTCTGTCTCCATCCATAAATATCATTCCTCTTTTCCTGTTTCTTAACCTGATCACAACATTTACCATTTCTGTCTACATCCCAGCTGGCATGTGTGTTCTTTAATGTTTCTGGGTGTTTTGGGTTTCTGTTGCCTTATCTTCTTTTTTTCAGGTTTCACCAATGTTTTCTTCCCCAAATACCCAAGAATTCTGCACATTTTTCTTGCCGAAGAAAAATTGCATTTACAGACTTTAAGTGCAATTTTGGCAAATATTTCTACAACGGTTGGGATTTAAATATGGAACTTGCTAGAATTGCAGCTCTTATGGTGGCAGCATGTTGGAGTAGCTCAATTTAATTTCCATTTGGCATAAATGAAGTATTTTTGAACTGAATTGTAAATCAGAGATTGGATGGATGGGAAGTTAAAAAAAAAATGATAGCAAGACAGATGGACGAACAAATGGACGAACTGATGGACGGACGGACGGACTTTTCCAGACCAGAGAACCCTGAATACCTCTTGTAATTTCCTTCTTCATAACCTCTATTTTCTTTTTTTTTTTGGGTCAATAAGTGAAAAATTCTCCTATCTTAGACTTTCTTCCGCTGCTTTTCATCTCCAGATTCCAATATTTCCTTCCCCTTTCCTCACTTCATTTCTCTTCTAATCTGCTTCAAACAAAATGCTTCCCGTTTGTCAACTCTCCAAATTTGGACCCGCCTTCTTCCAACATTCTCTTTAGGTTTTCATTAACAGACTAGAGTCAAGACTAACTCCAACCTGCTCTGGATTTACTTTATCAGATACTTCAATCCAATTTCAAGTAATGTGATCCAAAGTACATTTATTCATTTACTTCAATATTTGCACACTCAAATATTCATCCTACCTTCCTTCAATCAGGTTAGTCCAGGTGGATAAATCTATGGAGACCTTCACCCTCTCCTCCCCTCTCCTCCCCTGTCCTCCCCTCTCCTCCCCTGTCCTTCCCTTGTCCTCCCCTGTCCCCCCCTGTCCTCTCTTGTCCTCCCCTGTCCTCCCCTGTCCTTCCCTGTCCTCCCCTGTCCTCCCCTGTCCTCCCTTGTCTTCCCCTGTCCTTCCTTGTCCTCCCCTGTCCTGTCCTCTCCATTCAGCTCCATCCATGCTCCCCTCCTTCTCCCATTATCAGCCCTCTGTCATCTTACTCTCTCATCATTTTGTTTTGCCACAGTCGCCCTAGCTCTTCTGGTTCCCCAACATGCTCTTTGATCCATCAAAGCTGAAAGAAGCATAGCAAATGGATAATACACAGCTCACTCTCCCTTTAAAGCAGGGCTTAGGAGCTGTGGGCTCTGAAAGGGACACTACAGCATGAGGTAGCTGCCTTGGTATGTTGTTGCTGTGAGAAATGTTGGGGAAACGTTTGTGAGACCCTGTTAGAGTTCGTTCGTGAGGGAATACCAAGAAAATATGGGGTACATGTACACTAGAAAGACACAGAACATTTAAACAAAGCCCAAAGTTTTAATAACAAACAATTTTCTATCTTAGATTCTGCAAATGTTCGCATTCTAGTTCAAGTTCAGCTGAATGCCCAACATTCTCTCAAACAGTTTGATGAAGTTGTCAGCTGGAGCTTTTCCCAGCAGTCCCACAGGAGTTTCAGGCTGAGAAATTGTTGGTGGTTTTTCCTTCAATTTGTGGTTAAGCCTCATCTGGGGTCCAGTCTCATCTCAACCGTTGATCTTGAGATTTGGCTCCTGGATGAACTCTGGGAAGAAGTAGGTTTTGTAACGTTGTACCTTCTTACTGTGTGATGTTTTTGGTTCTAAAAGAACTTGTAGTTGATCTTTTTAAGATGCTATGGTTCATAATAGCCCTTGGGAGAAGGAACTGAGAATAAATCTGTCCACAGAACTCTAGATGTTTGTTGACAGACCTTAAGGATCTCTTCTAGGTTCTGCCTTTGTGTAGGCAGCTGAAGGCACGTTTCCACTAGACCACCTCTAACCAGTACGGTCTCGGTCCGCCTCGGCCAGATTCATTTTCCATTAGCAAATCCAGCCGGCTCAGCCTGGCTGTTCTCAGACCTTCATACCAACTTCAGGGGTTGTACCAGCAGGACTGGTCAGGGTACAGCATGGAAACCATTTGATTGACAGCTGATTTACATCAGTGAAAACTGCAAACAGCATATAAAGTTTAGCTGTGTATAAAGTTTATCTGTGGACCGTGGACGTGCTGTCTGCTATCAGAGAACTCTTCAGGAGGGAGGAGTTTAATTGTGAGTTTAATCAGGAGCAGCAGGAACACGTGGTAGTTTTTGCAGCATAATGATCGTGAATGAGCATCTCTGCTAGCAGCTTCTCTCTCTGAAATACGGACAACAATAAAGAAGAGAGAAACAGTGCAGCTGTAGTCAGCTTTCTGACGGAGCTGCTGTTTTGCGTCAACTGTGTGAAACACCAGAACTACATAATATTAACTTGGGATGTGAATTTTATTTTTCATTTGGACTGAAAAATAAAAATAACTTGTATGTGGCTATCTTTTGACTGCTTTACCTAAATCCAAAAGGCTGCAGATTTTAAAAAACAAAGTGCCAGAATGTAATTATATAGCAAAATTATCAGCTTATCTGAATCTTTATCATTATGTTTAGGGCCAGCAATGGATTTCTGCAAGATGAAATGAAGTTTCTGGGTTTATTTTAGTCCATCAGAACCAGAAGCTCAAGGTTCTCCATTGCTCCATGACTCTTCTCTTGTGTTCCTTTCTTCCTCATGCCTGGCAGCTCCATCTCCACCATCCTCTCTCCAATGTATCCAGTATCACCAAATTAGTCCTAGTACAAACAGAAGTGTCTGTTCTCTTATGTGCATCTTAACTAACAAGCCAATCCAGTGAAGCTTTCAACTTTGTGCCAGTTAAAAACTTGTAATCTTTTCCTTTGCATTCCCTCATCTGTTCAAGAATAGTTGGTTCTCTAAGATTAGTGCTGATATTTTACAATGTAGGTATTTTTGTTGACACATACCTATAAACAAATTAAGAACTTTAGTTCTGTCATACTGTCACTAGACTGCCAACAACGTGTGCTAAAGATTACACGGCAGAATCTGCCAAGACCCCACTCAGATGTTTTACATTTGATGAAAACATTTTTTTGTGCGCAATGACAGTAAAGTTTTGAAAGACTGTACAAAACGCACAATGGACAAAGACAGAGTCAAACAACAAGTAGAGAAAATAAAAGAACAAGGACACTTGTTTTGAAAAAAACACCAGATGAAGTTCCACATGTGGAAGATTTGTTCCACATTGACACACACACACACACACACACACACACACACACACACAAAAAAAACCTCCAGGCAAGAAGTCACATTTTCATCTCTGATGTATATGCAGCTAAAATACGCCAACCATTAGGGCCGGTGATTGATGATCTTTTTACTTGCAGAGTCTAAGTCTTGTGATGACACACATTCTAACAAGGTTCCCACAGCATCACAAATCCTCCACCCCACTTCACTGTACCAACCCACCTGGAGTGTTTGTTGCCAAAAAGCAATCTAATCTCATCTGACCAATGACCACAGGTCAAGTTAAGGTCCCATTAGTGTCTAGCTAACTACCCATGTTTACACCCGTAATAGCAGGCGAGAAAATATCTAATGGTTGTTATAGAGACCGGTTGATCCCAAGATTTCACTTTCTGTGGCAGTTCTTCAAGAGCGCACTTTGGAGATTGTTTTCATTAGTTCCTCACTATTCTACTTGCTGTGTGTGGTTTCAAGATAAATATAGATCCAATTCTAGCCTGCTGAAAAAGTGGCTAAAGGATTTAGCGGGAACACCAACATGCAGAAGCCTTATCTGACGATTCACTCCCTCTGACACCCCCTCCCCCGGGCCGCAGCACAATTTTCCAAGTCTTGACCGGTCCGTGGTAATAAAAAGGCTGGGGACCACTGCTCTACAGTATAGTATAGCCAAAGAAAAAAGGAAGTCATGGAATGCTAATTAGAAATTCCTGGAAACTCCAATTAACTTGAATGAGTAAAAAGTGTAAGACTATAGTCCAGCTGACCCTGATAAAGTATACATTTGCAATGGTTTGCATTTAGAGGTTTGTTGGAGACCTAAATGATTTGGGGAGTAGTGAAAACGTCAGTATTTGTACATTTTTTCAAACCTCCTGCTGAACGTTTCGCTTGGGGAATTCTTCTTGCACTGTAAAGTGCAAGAACCATATTAAATCTTATGGAATGCATTGATTTGAATCAGCTGACTGTTGCTTGCCAACTAAATTCCTTTAAAAACTGTAAGGTTTTAAAGAGCCAATAGAAGTTGACTTTTTACACACGCAACTCTACTCTCAGCACCAAGTCACCCACTTTTACCATAGTGTTCTTGTTCTTCAAACAAAAACAGCAAGGAGGAGTCTGTCGAATCATGTTGGACAGGAAAACGCCACACAAAGCCAAACCAGTGGTGTAATAAAAGACTGTTGGTCTGACACCACAGGGGAGCAAACCTTAGACAAAGCTAGCTATCTCTGGAAGCCAAACCAACTTCCTACAACACCAGCTTGTCACACAAGAGGAGGAAGAGCAAAACTTAGAATCTGAATCCATGAGAAAACAGTCGCAACCAGATCCAGATCCTCAAACCATGTGTCACGTTTCTGCAGTTAGTGGGGATTTTCTTTTAATATTTAAACTTGAGTCTAAAATTCCCCACATGAGAGCCAATCAGAGGGAATTAAAAAAAGCTGCGAGGAATCAGTGAAAGTTGACGCTGGCTCTGACCTTTCGTGCTTCATCATTGCTGTGATCCGAGACTTAACTTTCGGGGCCATGAAAGTAAAACAAAACTGAAACATTTCAGCTTCCACAGATAAACAGAAAACAGCCGAGAGATGTTAGTAAAAACCAGAGATCATCCTCTCCTATGGCTACAAATTGAAGAGGATAATTCCAAGTAACCCTAGCTGCTTTCAGACAGGCATTCTTGTTAGCGTATGAAAGTCCTTCACGGTTTTCCCCACAACAACACAGGCTCCATTACTTCCCTGAAGGGAATATTGCTCCAGCTTGTCAGCACTTTGAACTTTATGTTGGTTCTTTGTGTTGTACACCTGTTCAAACAGTTGTCTGAGATGATTAAAGCCATTTAATGTTTTAAATGTTTCAAAAATGCATAATTACAGTTATAAAGTGAAAAGTCAAGGCTCCCATCTGTAGATTGTCCTTCTGGGAGAATTTCACATCCACCTGTTTGAATAAAGTCATTCAAACAGGTGAGAAATAGCTGCTTTACTAACATATGACAGCATGTAAGATTCCATTCAGGGACATAAGGAGAGCAATTTTGGACTAGTTGATAGAAATCCTTCAAAATTAACTGTAGTTCTATGGCTCTTGTCAAATAAGTTTCACAATAAAAAAAAACTACAAGAGACTTCATGAAACAACAACAATCTATAATATTCTTCTAATTGCATTTCTTTGTGAAAAGCATTCAAATGATCTAATCTAAAACACATTTTGAACAGTTTAAGGCACTTTAACTTTTCAAAATTAGGTCTCTGAAGCTGAGATGTAGATGTATGCATTTGTACAAACTTGCAGGACTTTTCGTATGGCATCTCTGAGGGTGGTTTGCATGGCTTGGTCATAAAACACTCCCTAAAATCCAACTAAAATGTCTACAGCCTCGTCCACATGGGAATATTTTTTTCTAAAATGGGTTTTCAGTTTGGAAAAACACCCACAACCTCAATGGACCAGTTCCAGAAATGTTTCCATTTACACGGAAACACGCAGAAATCCTATCCCTAACACAAAATGGTATTTTTTACCCGTCCAGACCTGTAAGTCTCGTTAAGCATAGCGTACAGAACAGGCGCATAAAGCCCCCACATGAGCTCAGCGGTAAACACAACAAGAAAACAAGAATGTGTGGAGTAATGATGAAGTTGAGCCTCTCCTCTGTGTTAAGTTGGTTTATAAACTAATAAATTACAAGACGAGCATGTAATCAGCCATTGCTGCTGCAATGTACTACACATACTACACATTTGTTAACTTTTAAGGTTAAAGGTTAGCTTAGTACATCACCAATTTTTTTCTTTTATTAACAAAAGAGGTATTTTTGCTGTCACTGTGAATACAAATTGGTGACATTTTCTGTAACCCATTTAAAAACATTTTAAGGTCCTCTAAAATTCCATTTCCATTTGAGTGTGAGGCACAAATTGCTAAACACTTTCCCGTTTTAGTGGTGTGAATGCTAAACACATTCACACCAGTCCTGTTCAGGCTGCATTAGTAAAACTCTAGTTTGTTTACATTTAAAGTCCGACTAATTTGGGGAGGTGTGAATGTGTAATCAAACTCTGATGCGGACCAAAAAAGCGAGTTCTTACATCTCATTTAGGTTGAGGTGAGCTTTGGTACGGTTCCAATGCATATGTGAATGCCAAGTGGTCCAGAGAATGCTACAAAAACAAGAAGCAGACTATAGAGTGGAGTATTCTGGGATGGAACAACCAAAACAAACATCTGTGTCTAGCATTAGAGGGAGAAATGGCTCGCGGTCTTTTGCCAAAGAAAAAAAGAAATCCTACTATTACTAAAATCTGACATGTTTTGTTTTTGCTTACAATTCATGAAGAAGGAAGTTGGACTCAGTGTTTCCTTCAGGAGTTTTCATGTTCATGTCATCAAGAAAGATGACCTAAAGAGTGCCGCGCCACCACAGTGGTAAACAGATTGCTCAGAGGGTTTGGTTTGTTCGCCACAATGCAAATCGCACAAGCTGAAAATGTAGCAAATGTTGCAACTTTGGTTCCCATTCGAACCAAGGCTACTGGACTATCAGGTGTAAAAACATCCTTATTCACTACAAGGTGAACACTAATGAGAAAACTAGAAAAATATCCAACCTAATTCAAGAAAGATGACCTAATGTTAAGTGAAAAATACTGCTATAGTGTTTGTGAGAGCAAATATTGTTTTTTAGATTTTTCGCTGTACACCAAATGTTCCATTCCAACTCCTTTCCCTGGGTTCCCACAGTCTGTGTTAAACAAAAAGGTCATCCCCTCATTTTATTTTTGCTCCAAGCAGTTGGAAGGACACATTGCTCCCTGCAGAGAGGTTTTCACAACCAAGCAAGAACCAGCTTCCTGTTGCAGAGCTCTGAATGTTCACTACACATCTACAGGGGTCTGCAAAAATTCCAAATTGCCACAAATTGATTATGTTGCTTCTAGGGAGACAGATTTTCTTGCAATCTCTTAATGAGACTGTGATGAACAGTTTTGTGATGGAAAAGCATCCTGTCCATTGTGTATCTAGACTCTCACATTCTTGTGGAATTTTGTTCTCCACTTGTTAACATAATTTCTTGTTTACTTGAATATGTTACAGGTGACCTTAAATTTAGTGTTCGATAACTTCAGGACAGAAAGGAATTCTGTGTAGAATGCCACGTGTCCAAATCAATTGCTATGAGATTTATGTGTTGTGCTGGGAGTGTGCTTTATGAGCAGACATCTTCACTTTGGTTTCAGCTGATCAAAGGAAGTTGTCTTATGGTTCACTCAATTCAGCAAATATTGGTAGTTGACAAATTCTTTTTAGTTAGATTCGGTATTGGGGACAAAATTAAGACTACCACCCAGCAGTGGCTACTTCCTTGTTACAGGAGGCTATATCCATTACAAGGCTAGCTACTGATCTGACTGATAGGCCAGCGTTAGCAACTGAACAGTGGGCGCTGGCAAATGAGAAAGAGACTATTCACTTATGTTAGCATTGGAGAGACTAGTAACTGCTATATCTGTGCTGATTCTGCAGTGAATCTCCTACTCCCTCTGCTGTCCATTGGCACAAATGGGGTGGTGTTAGCACATGAGAGGCTAACTATTAGCAAGCCTTGGCTGGTCACTCGCTGGATTAAACACATATGTTTTAAACAAACTTTTATCAAGTGAAGTTGTTGGCATAAAATATGTGCAACTGACATGCATTAGAGCCTATCCATGCTAATGGACAGCTGAAGAAGTAGACAATCCAGTGGGTGACCACCAGCCTAGTTATGCTACTCACTAGCCTTTCCTGTGCCAACACAAGTGAACCGTCTCCTCCTCAATTGCCATTGGACGCTCAAATGTTGGTGTCAGCCTATCATTAATCATATCAGCAGCTAGCTTCAGAATGGATATAGCCTTCTGCTACAAGTAGCCACTGATGGGTTTGCAATAGTGTGCCATATTTTGGAGTGAAAAGGCCCTCTCCGTCAGTTCTTCCAAACAAGTCATTATTGTTCTGTCTTTTATGAAATACTTTAATACTTTACTTTAATCAATTAGCATGATAACTGAGTTTTTTGTTTGTTTGCTTTTTTAGTTTCTCTAACCTTGGAATGAATTTGCTAGGACGTCAATTCCTCAAATAATTGCTAAGAATCTGAGATGGTTTACAGTAATAATCTTTGCTGATTCATTTTCTGCTCTGTACTGTTTACATACAGCGGTATGCTTCAGACCAGAACTCTGCAAAGACTCCTGCTTTTACAGATGTGGTCAAGTATGTTTGCTTAACAACATACTCCTTCATAAATGATATTATGTTGTTCACGTGGGGTAAGCTTTAGATCATTTTAGAACCTTTTGAGGTTCTTTATTCAAGAACCCTAGAGTTAAAATTGTCCAAAATGGAATGCAAATGGAAAACACAACCACAGCCATGCATGTTGCTTGTGTTTTGAGGGTTTCTCAGTACATCCCTGAAGCCAAAGTGAAAAAAACAAACCACACCATAGCATTCTCATCCAACTATCTTTATCTTCCTCCCGAGCCAAACAAGCGTTGAAAGTTGGATGGCAGATAAAAATAAATGTGGGTAAACAAACAAAGCAGGAAGACATCAACAATGGAAAAAGTTCCTGCGAGCCAACCGATACCGGCTGTTATTACAGAGCTTCACTCCTTGCCTCCATGTCTACATTTTGTGGTTAAGGTCCATCTCTGCCATTCATCCTGTTGATGCGCACACAAGCACACAATTCCCGAAAGCCCACCATTTCCTCCTGTTTCTATATTTGCAGATCCCTACAATGTAAACAGTGTTTAGCATATGTACGGGTGCGCTCAGATTCACCAGACGGGCTTTGTCAACAACTGCTTCAAGAGCTGTCTCAGTTTGCAGCACACCGCAGTTCTCAAACCAAACATGTCAGTGGTCAAAATCATCATTCTCTTCTTGTGATGTCTTTTTCTTTCTGATGGTTGACTATCGTGATGAGCCTGAGGCAGAACAGAACCTGATTCTTCACACACACACACACACACACACACACACACACACACACACACACACACACACACACACACACACACATAAAACAAGTCTTCCATACAGAGGCTGATGTTTATCAAATTATATCATGACCTAAAATCTGTGTGTCACTCATGCATAGTGGATGTCGACGTATCCAACAGATCTTCTAAAGAGATCAAACCCGTTGACAAAAAGTAATCATACTCTTCAAACTTCTTATATGTTCTCACCTTTACGTCTTTGTATGGTTGTGAAATTGAAGGGAAATGAAATATAGCTATTTAAAACTTAAATTTTTACATATTTATTAAAACTATCACTGTATCTTGACAGTTGAATATGAGACTTATAGTCTATGAAAACACAAGCTTCCCAGGCTCCCTTTGGTAGTCCTACCATCATCTGGAGAAATGCACAGCTCCCGGCTGGAAACAACCAATCAGAGCTAGGAGTGTCAATCAGGCTAATGTATGTGCTGCTCACAACCTTCTTCTGCTCAGCACATACCATTGTTAAAGTTGAAGATTGCCAGTGTGCTACAACTCTTCTAAATGTGGATAAACAACCTAACAGAGGAGAACTGCCAGTTTTGTGGGAAGGGTTTTGGAGGGAGTGATGTAGTGCAGCAGAGACCAGGGAAAAGGAACTTTCTGAGAACTCTTTACTTCAGCGATAAGGCAAATCTTAGTCACACCCATGATAAATTAAATTTTAAAAAATAAATAAATCAACAACTATGCTGTGTTGGGGCATTGCATGGTGCAGTGGTCAAAGCAGGTGTCCCTTCTATAAACCTATAAACCTTGATGCTAGTCCTGTCCGCAGTATGTTTGCCACATGTCTTTTCCTCCCTTGGGTTTGGCACTCTGGTGTTGAGATCCAGAGGTCATAGAGAGGCACTTGGCTTGGAGCTGAATCAATCTGGTTGAGGACCAGCTTCTTCACTATTTTTCAAATTACATTGGTGGCTGTGGTGGCATCCAAACATCTCTTAGATCAACGAGTGACGATGATTCTCTTCTCTGAAATACTGGGCGCCCAAAACCTACATATTTGGGAGAAGAATCCAGGCTGGGTGTCTTTGTTACTGCTTGCAAAGTGATTCCAGGATTCCACAAAGAATGGAAACATGTCTTAACATGACACTATATGAGTATGTTTTGTTTTATTATTAAGGTATAATAAGTAATAATCAATCCTAACTTCCCCAGGCACTCGGCTGGAGGCAGATTACCTTAAGAGTTTGAAGTCTATTGAATGCACTTAATTTTATTTAGAGCTGTCAAAGCAGAGGGAACTGATTACAAAAGCATGCCATATTTTCTAAAGTTTTATTAGTAAATCAAATATGAAGAGTTTATGACAGTGTTTCTCAACCCAGGTCCTCACCGCCCCCTGTCCTGCATGTTTTAGGTATTTCCCTTCTGCCACACACCTGAATTGTATCTCTGGGTGATTAACAGGCTTCTGTAGTACTTGATGGTCATGCAATCATTTGAATCAGCTGTTCTGGTATAGAGGCACATCTAAAACATGCAGAGCAGGGGGGCTGTGAGGACCAGGGTTGAGGAAACACTGGTTTATGATGAATGAATGTTCTTCATTGGTTCCCACAGACTCACACTCAGAGTGAACTTGTTAAGTCCTATCTTGGCTGCGTTTCTTGTCCCGCTTATGGTTTTAAGTCTCATCAACTCTGATCACGCACTTGGTTCTTCACTTACTTGGCAACACACACACACACACACACACACACACACACACACACACACGCACACACACACACACACACACACACACACACACACCCACACACACACAGACAGACAGACAGACAGACCGACCTAGAGCTTGAAGTTAAAACACACTGCCCTATCTCAGCAATTACCAGAGCTGTCTGTGATAATAAGGGGTCTGCTTTTGTCAGAAGAAACACTCATGGTCGCTGTAACTCTGAAAGAGCCACTTGCTTCCTGTTATCCACAATGATTCATGCAGACTTACATGAGGATTGGGTGAAGGTCTGGGTCTGTGGGGAGGGAAACCAGAGGTCTGGGCTCAAGGCCACAAAGATTACTCATTATTGGCGTCACTGAGAACCCTTTGACCCCCCCGCCCCCATCCAAAAAAACAACCTTCTAAAAACAATTAGTACAGCTATGTACCATAGAACTTCTGGGATGGAGCTATGCATAAAAGCTTGCTGCAGCTGACATGTTTTTAACAGCAATCTGTGACATGTTCACATTTGTTGAGCAATTGCTTTCAGTTTGACAGGAAATCTGCCGCTTAAATGGGATGCTGGGATCAGCTGCATGCTTGTCGGGAAATCATGCCATTACTCCATCTCTCCAGCTCCTCATCGCCCCATTCCTTTTGTATGCTTTGGGTCTGAAGGAGATTGGATACATGAGTTTTGGAATCTTCTGGAAGACCCAAACAGAAAACAACAATAAGTAGGTCGGAGGAGGTCTGTGTGTTTTTTTTTTTTCCTTTACAGAAAGAAAAAAGAAAACGGTGAGCCTGGGGGATTCGACTGTAACCACAACTGTCCTGATGAAAGGGTTTTATGTAAGGGAAACATGAGGCGGGTCATGTTGCTTTGCACCACCACTATGTCCTCCCCCACTTCCACCGTATCTGGACTTGATTGCACATCCTCTTCTTGTAAAGAGATGAGCCATACCCCACATGCATTCTGTCATATTTAGAGGATAAGAGAACTGACAACAAGGAGGGATGGGGAGAATTCCTGAGGGGACGGAAGGATTGCAGTCACTGAAACACACAGCATCTGCAGTGCCAAGACACAACATCTGTG
Organism: Poecilia latipinna; assembly: GCF_001443285.1. Taxonomy (NCBI): domain Eukaryota; kingdom Metazoa; phylum Chordata; class Actinopteri; order Cyprinodontiformes; family Poeciliidae; genus Poecilia; species Poecilia latipinna. The sequence continues at coordinate 425,690 of NW_015112879.1, forward strand.
GGACAACTCATTGCTCAAGCTTCTTTCCAGGAGGAACTGTGAACTCCTAAGCTTATAAATTCAGCTCTGAGGCACAAACTGAATCTGTAGTCCCATTACATCCATTGGTTTATGATTGTAGATAAACGCTTCACTGTGAAAGTAATTGAAGATTCTTGGGCTGTGAACAGAAACTACCTTGATTTCTAAATACTGGTGTGGATCTTTTGCTTTCGTAAAGAAAATCAGCAAAGTTTAAATTGCTCTAGTCTTTGCACCTATTTGGTTGTTCCTTGCCTTTGTTTAAAGAAATCTGCTAGTGAATGTAGCTAAAAGAATATTAGCTTGATAATGACTGACTAGTGACTTGCTGGTCGGACAGTTTTGATCTTTTTCTGATCGGTGAACGCATCATACATACAGTAAGTCCACAGTGACCACAACACTCATTGGTGTTGAAGTCGTTACTAGTGGAAGAAGTTATTTTCTGACTAGATGTTAGCATCCATTACTCTGATCATTTATTCATTATCAACAACTCTACAAATTTATGGTAAAATAACTTCTATGATTTTCTATTACTGAAAATAACTTCACGGAATTTCAGTTAAAAAAAAAATCCAAATTAACCCTTTAATATTTTGTTTCTCTGGAGCTAAGGAACCAAACCAACTTTCTACAAAACATGCACACTAGAAATGAATGGATCAATCCAAAATATCAAGAAAATCTGTACAAAATCAGTATCAGTGTTAGTATTAGAACGATACTAGCATTGTAGAATTGATACTTCAGTTTCAGATTCCCTCTTGAAATTTTATTTTTGTATTGTGGTTTGTTTTCTTAATCTACCTTCAAAAAGATTCTGCTTTCATTTGCTCTTCATGATAACTTTTGCACTTATTTTAGGAAAAATGCCTACAAATCATATATTATTAAAGTATTTCTTAGAAACCTGACCTGGGCTTGAACAAAATAATTCAAAGAAAAAAACTACAAAAGGTCACAAGTTTAATACATCAAACTTAAATAAAAAGTATTGGTATCAGAATTGGTGTTGATGAAACTGGTCTTGTATGCAGACCTCTATCTCACGCTATGTTCCCATCTACACCAAACTTTACTCTCGACACAATGCAATAAAAGTATTTTTGTCATTGTCATAACATCACAATCCCAAAAATGGATGTTTCATCTGTTTAAATGAAACACCATCTTGAAGGCGGTTCCCATTTCATTGGGGAAATTTTGATGACGACCCCTAATGACATTAAACCAGGGTAAAAGAAGTGAGGTATTACATGGACTCAAGTCTTCTGATCAGGGTCTCAGTCACACAGCCAGTCAGATCCGGTTTAAATCATCATTTAATTACTGTTCTGACTCAGACTTTAACCTGAGCAGACACTAAAACATCCAATCGTCCCCCCCCCAGACCAGCGGAAATGCCTCTTCTTGCTTAATTAAACAGGCTAGTCAACTCGTCATGGGCTGAATTTCACTCATTTTAATCCTTCCTCTTTCCACTGTTCCTCTATGAGTCCTCCCCCCATCCTCCTCTGCCACTGGGGCCTCAGTCACTCTCCCTACCACCCCTTCATCTGCTCCCTGTGGACTAAATTTTCCACTTGGGATCAAAGATGCAGGGGAAACTGTTCTCTGAGAGAAAACACGCAGAAACAAAACTGTTTACAGCATTCTGTTGGTCTCTGTGAAAGAGTCTGGGTGTTTTTAATGGAACAGAGTTGAGCCAGCTAGAGGCGGTTGGCCTTGTGGGCAAAGATTAGGAACCAGAATGACAGGGGAGAAAGAAGAGAAAAGAAAAGAATAGAAAAGAAAAGCTGTAAACTGGCTACCTATTACCACCAACCACTCTCAAGGGGAGGAAGTTTACAAAAAGTGCGTGTAGGTGGTGGTAAGTGATTCCACAGAGATGGAGCAGATGTACAGACAGTATGCTGACCGGTGTGGTAATGAGACGATTTGTCATCATGCTTACAGACGTAAATAAAAGTCTGGGAAGAAACGAATTGCCTCACACACCACAGATGTTGCTCAAAGATGAACATTGAGTTAGTTTAAAAAGTGAATGAACGCCCTTTTTTGTAATCCAGTGCCATCCATCCCTTCTCCATCATGACCCAAATTCCCAAATCATGCAAGGTTAGATAACAGCAATGACAGACATGGTAACCATGCTTTCCCCACCCTGCCTTATCTAACCTCTCCCTTCCTGGCTAGCAGCGATGGATATCACTGTTTAACTCCCAGACAACAAACTCTCATCAGACCATCCCTGGACAACATCCCAATCTTCCTCTCTGAAACCAAGTCTTTCCATTCAACTATGTATATTTTATCTAAATATGATAATGCCAAATTATTCACACCCATTGAACTTCTTCAAAATTTGTCATGTCGCTACCACAGACTTTAATGTATTGTATTTTATGACACAGGGACGCCCACAATTGTCAGGGGCAGGAAAATGTTACAGATTTACAAATCTGCAAGTTGTGGCTTTTTTGTGTTCAGTCTCCCTTTATTGCAACTTACTGCTGCAGTTACGTCATGAATAATAGCTTTCCTTCTGGTTCTGCTGTATCAAAATGTGGGAAAATTCATATAGTCTTCAGAGGGGGTGTCGCAAGACAATTCATCTTTGATTTTTTTTGTCAGTAAGTTTGCTTGAGGGGTCTAAGTTAAAAGATTTAACACTTGCACAAAAGAAGTGTTTTTCTCCCGTGTGGTTATTTGAGTCTGTTTAGATAAAATGTAATAAAAGTTAAACAATGTAAGATCTTGTGCAAAGAAAATGTTCTCCTTGATGAAAGCAACCAGATAGTTTGTCCTTAACGTCTGGTTTTACTTGTTATATACTTGTGCTATTTCTGAGTCTCCTTTGATCCCCGAACTTCTCAAGATTCTGCTCCTCTGATATAGGGGGAAGTCTTTGCCACATGCCTTCGCCCTTGGCTCTTTCTCCTCCGCCCGCTGCTCGCCAAGGCTCCAAGCTTCCACTGCCATGCCTGGCATTCTTCCCTCTCCATCCTTCTGTCTATTCATTATACCATCTCTCCATCAATGGTTCTTTCACACAAGTGGCGGTGTGGGGTTCTAGGCAGGCTCAGAGCTCTTTCTGAGGAATGCAGCTCAGCAGCCTTTTTATTGGCAACGATCTGGAGACTTCTGGCTTTACAGACCTTCTGTCATTTGTTGATTCACACATCACCCCAATATTAATAGTTTACTTAACCATCCCAATGTGTATGTCTGTGTTATTCCTGAAGCTCAAAATTGCAAAAGATGTACATTAAGCACAAGGACAACTATCTGCTAGGGGTTCAAACTCATCAAGCAAGATATGAATATCTGCATTTTGGGTTAACAGTGAATCAGAGGGGTTGAGATGCTCTGGGACGACTTCACATTTGTTCTACTCCCACAGCGTTTCCTTTATCCCAGTGTTCTTGAGACAGCCCTTAAGACACTCATTTGCTGAGACCTAATGAGTGGGGCGACTGTGGCTCTGTGGGAAGAGTTGTCATCTGGTGATCAGAAGGTTGTAGGTTCAATTCCAGATTCCTCTTGCCACATGTTGATGTGCCCTTGGGCAAAGCACTTTACCCCAATCTGCATATCAGTGTATAAAAGTGTAAAGCTCTTTGAGTGGTCAAAATGATTGGAAAAAGTGCTATATAAGTTCAGTCCATTTATCATCATGCATTTAATTTGGAGCTCTGAAAAGTAGAGCTCATTTTAAGCTGGCAAATATTCATTTATATGAGTCATTATAGGAAGGTAATCAAAGTTTCAACACAAATGTAAACTTTTACTCAAATGACAATGTACAAAACAGCCAAGTCATTTAGTGCTTCGAAATTCATCTGAAAAGAATGTATTTGAGGGAAGTTTGCTAAATGTTTTCAAAGATGGCTAAAATGCTAAAGTGCTGACTGAAAAACTAGTTCTGCTGCTAGCGCATTAGCGGAGTTGAGCTGAGTGCATTTTCAAAATCAGCAAAAACACTATGAGAAATCAGCGTAGTAATGGAAGTGTGCCCACTACTCACACTGCTTCTAACCACCAAAATAAACCATATTTTATTTTATTTTTTGTAAAATATAGAGTAAATGCAATCAATAGAGTAGAATGAGTGCATAGAGATCATACAACATGTCATTTCAATGACTCTACTCACTATAGTGGATTCCCCTATGCAGATTTTTCAAAATTACTAATAATACCAAATTATTCCTGGAAAAGCTGCATGTTGGTAGATTTTTTTCATACACCATGTCTAAAATGCAGTTTGTTACTTGGCATGGTAACTTGGTGCTGATTGGCTGTAACCCCAAAGTGAATACCAAGTGTAAGTATAATTTTGATTTTGTGGAGATTAGAGAACACTAACAACAAAATCAAACTTGTGAACATGATATTAGTTTTTAGAAATCAATATATGGATTCCAAATATGGCATCCACACCCCTTTGTGAGTGAATGTAGATTTCTGACTACAAGTGGAAGCTTGCAGAAGAAATACATTCCATGCTTCATGTGTGGCATATTTACTCACTGACATTTAAATCTTCAACCATTTTGCAAAGTCTTTGTGGATGACTCTTACCTTGCCCTCACACTTCCTGTGGGTGCCTGTCTTGCATACTGAAAGAAACATAAAAATGACAGAATTTTTTTTTTTTAATTTAGTCAAGTAGAAAGAGCACAGTCTTTTTTATGTCCAAAGAGAAACAATCACCAAACTGTTGGAACTTATTTAAACTTATATTGATTCTTTTGTCTAAACTATTCATCCCGACAGCCTAGTAACACTCTTACCTCTGCAGAAGGAGCCCACGTTGTCGATGTTCTGTCGACACACGCTGCACTGCCGTTTCTTCTTGAACGTCTTTTCCTTGAAGACATGGGGCTCTCCCTTCACTGCCTGTTAAACAACACACACACACACACACACAAACACACACACACACACACACACACACACACACACACACACACACACACACACACCACTGCTGAATGACTGAGTACAGACACCTGATACTGGCTAGAGTGCAGCAATATGTGGATGCCTGCTCACAGAAACACTGAAAGAATCCTGTTTTGACCTCAGATGTCTAACAGGAGCCACATAGACACTAGAAACAGAGCTATTTTACAAAACCAAACCAATGAGGCAATGCATGAGTGACTGAGAGGACTGTAATTATGACAGGAGCTCTGAGAGACCAGCTTTAACCTGTTTGTCTGACTGACTTTTCTTCGTGCATGAAAGCTCTGTATGTGCACAACAATAGCAGCATCAGTGCTCTGCACCTTTTGCCTCTTGAACTTCTTCTGGTTGTGTAACAGTCTTCCAGTAATGATCCTCGTGGTCCCCGCCCATGCCTCACCTATAATCCCATCTCTGTTTGTGTTTTTGTGTGTTAACTGTGTGGGTGCAAGACAAGAGAAAATATGAATAGATTTTTACAGGTCAAAAAAAAAAAGAAAAAAAAAAAGAAAAGAAAATTCAGCTGATCTAACAGCTGAAAGACAGCTGGACAATGTGAAACCATGAGAAACGAACCGGGTCCTTTTCTCATGTGAACATGTGTGTCAGTGTGGACAGCAGTACATGTGCTGCAGTCATCCTTCCAGAGACTCTTTGATGAATTTGAACACTACAACACCTACAAACAAGGGCTCATCTGAAGATAAATAATTGAAGAAGTTCACAAAAGAAAGAAAAAACATGGGCACGTCTTTTGGAAAATCGCAAGTAATCAGCAGCAAATTTTAAAGTAGCAAATTTAGTGCTACAAACTACAGTGTGTTTATCTGGGAATTCATGTTGCATATAAACACATGGCATATCTACAGAAAAGGATTAGGTCGACTAAAAAAAAAAAGAATGGGGACATTTTTCTCATAATTCTGATTTTAAACTTAGCATCATCAGACAAATCTAGTCTTGAAACTCAAATCTACCAACTAATTTTGGAGAAAGACTCAGTGTGGAATAAGAGCAGGTTTACAAATCCTATAGCAAATAAGAATCAGTTATGCAATAATTTTTCATATTTTCCGTATTATGTATTTCCGCATTATTATGCTAACAGCATAACTGATGAATGAAAGGTTATTCATTTGGATTTTGATATAGATTGACAGAATTAGAATTGTGAATTTAAAGTCAGAATTATGAGAAAAAAAAGTTAGATTTCTGAGATTAAACTCATATATTTTTAATGGCCCTAATTCTCTTCCATAGACATAAAAAATAACATGATTTTAAGAGTTTTACAGTGAAGACTAAGGAATAAAACAATAGACAATTCCCAGGTTTGAATATATCACAGATATGCCAGTATTATGGATCACTTAGAAAAACAAAAAAAGAGTTTGGTTATTTATTGCACACGCATTTCAAGACTGAAGATGAAACAAAAAGAAACAAGTTGAAATGTGAAAAAAGTCAAAGTGGCAAGAACCAGATAGAAATGAGAAGAAATTGGGAAAAGCATTTAAAGTTGAAATGACAGTGGTGAAAAGATTTGTTTTAGAATGAGATTTAATACCAAAGACCATGAACACACACGGAACATATTTGACACATAATAACATGCTTAGAAAGAGCACATGAATTATAGCATTGCCTCAACTGTCAATTGAAAAATGCCCCAAGGTTTTCCTTCTCTTTCTACCAGAGATAAAGAGACTGCTAGAAATTCTGGGATTTAGGCCGTAATGACATGTGTCTAATTGGACATAACTCTGGTCACTGATATTTTGTTCTGTTATATTAAGACTATAAAGACTGAATTAATCTCCTTAGTCATCTTCCCTTTGAGCTAAACTAGAATCACAATAAATCCAGAGAGCTTTCTCTTGGGGTGCCTGATAAGTTCCTTCTAACCCTTTGTTTTTCATTATTTGTTGGTTGTTTTGTTCCTTATTTATTATATGTAGAATCAGCAAATGCTAGTACTATATATTAGGCTGATTAACAGTACATTGAAACTTTAATTCCATTATTAGCTCAAACTGATTTTCTCAGTCTTTTTAGTTGGCATGTCTATGACTGATTACATAAAGAGTCATCTTTCCTCCACTTCACCTAAACTTTGTGTTTGTCATAAAAAAATCCAATAATATACACTGAACTTTACTGTTGAAGGGTATAAATACATCTGCAAGGCATTTGTATGGGTTCTACATTTGCTGGGTAGGGTTTTTTCCTTAGCAACAGCAGAATACCAGACCGTTTGGACATGTTTTCTATTATCCTTCCTTTTCTGACTGTGTTCTGGGAATTGACTGTGTTTGGGCAGCTGCCTGCCTGGTGTCACCTCACCTAACCCAGCTGTGTTCAACAGCGTCTGATCCACTCCGGTACAAGTGTACTCTGATCACAGTAACCTGGACAGTGAAGGTGCACACGGTGGGTGGCTCAGGGGGGCTGATACCAGTTATGTCATTTGATATTGTTGGGTGAAAGGTTGCCTTTTTACCATTACACTTAGAAACAACCAAGGTAGATGTTTTACAGACTTAACCTCCCCCCCACTGCATTTAGCTTAACTTAAAAATGTGTTCTTGTTAGAAACATCTAAAGGGAAATGCAGTGGGAATGAGTTTAACTGGGCCATATTGATTTATTTCAGACTTAAGCAATTGTGTTTCAACAGAACGGCTGGTTGAAATTGACGTTCATAAATTGGATCAACCTTGACCTAAACGCCGCTTACTCCGCGGAGCGCCGATATCTAATATCCAACTTGAAAATAACTTCACTGCGCCCCTGATCTCCAAATTATGCCCCACCTCTTCAGTGACAACTCTCACACAGACAATACAAGTCTCATCCCCATTCATTCATTCATTCATTCATTCATTCAGACAAGTATTAGTTCACACACACACATACATTTTTGACCTATCATTCAGAATAGTATGTCTGTATGCTTTGTGTGTATGTATGTGATATTTTAATAGTGAATATGCGTAATCTTAGTCTTTCGTGTGTGTGAGAAAGAAAAATTGTTCTCAGTATAAAAGCAAACACCAGCTGAAAACGTAGCAAAGGTTGCAAATTTGGTCCCCGATTGAACAGAGCATACTTATGAGGTGTGAAAACACTCTAAGAGAAATTAGAAACCCTTAAAAGTGGTTTTGACAGGTCAAAACAAAACAAAACAAAACAAAACAAAACAAAAAGAGAGACACAAAAAGAAAACAGGCATGCGTAATCGGCCAAAAGTGAACTAGAAAGTTATGGATTTATCCTGAAGCAGTGGTCCATCCTCAAACT
>NW_015112880.1:0-28585 GCF_001443285.1 Poecilia latipinna
TTTTTTTTTTTTTTTGCCCCCCCCTGAAGTGTCATCTTGAAATTTTTCAAATTTATGACTGTTCAATAAATCCTTGTGCCTTTGTGTATCTGCCTTGTGGCTCTATGGTATAAAAGTTACATATACTGATCAAAAATATAAATGCCCTATGTAAGATTGTTACCATGTGGAGTTAAGGACTGTAAATGAGCATTTGCTGACATTTTATTGTACGAAAGTAATATTTCTATTGATTTTTGAATCAGTTTTAATCCAACTTGCTGTCAATGAGCATTACTCAGTGAGTTGTTTTTTTTTGTTTTGTTTTTTTTATTTTGTTTTTACTCAGTACATGGTGGGAGATGTCCAGTGGGTGATCAGACAAAATGATCAACTGGACAATCGTTGGACTGGGGACAATAAAAGGCCATCGGAAAATGTCAAATTTTGTCACAAGTCATAAGCCCGTTTAAGAGTTTGTTTCCAACAGACTGGCACTAGTATAAATCGACCTCATCCTCGCCGGCCATGTGTGACCACTCCAGCACAAAATTGCCACATCCGCTTCGTCCATCTGTGGGATCGGCCATGAGACTGCTGGTCTGCACAACAGACGCAACACGCCTACGAGAAGCCAACTTGGTCAAAATCAAATTCCTCAACTTGACCTCTATCATGTTCAAAGGACTGTCAATCCGCTCATGGTATGTCAATGGCCATACCATGATGTTATCACTGCCGATACGAAGATCAGTAATTACTGAAAATATACTTTGAGTTTCTCTATATATTGTGTAACTCAAATATTCATAAAACTCTTATTTTTGACATGGGGCGTTTATATTTTTGTTCAGTGTAAATAAAGAACTTGAGCATATCCCAGCATTAAACAGGCAGCAATCCCGAGGCACACCCAATGGTCATCACCAGCCCCATCCTATTACCAAAAGCAACCCTGCACTCACACTTGATTTAGAGTTTACAATCGAGCTACCTTCAAACTGTGAGATTACTGAATGAAACTACAACGTAACCCACCTAAGTGTAGCCTCCAAACAGAAAATCCAAACCCAATTAGCTACATGATCTCGGGATCATTTTGTAGAAGAACTTAGTTTAGCACTTTACATTACCATAATGATTTTCAGTCTGAAAGTTTACCTTAAGAAATAATTCCTTCCAGAAACAACTAGAAAAAGATCTGTTAGTTGGGCTATGTTGTTTCCTGTTAGTGCTCCATTTTCTACTCAACGTGACCGCTTCCATGATACAAACATCCACAGAAAGGCTCCCTACTCTGTAATTTCTTCATGTCTGCCGATTTTGATACAGTGGATATACTTCAAGCATTAACGCCACCTCACAATCCTCTTTGCACACAAAAAAGCACATCTTTGTATTGTTCTGTAACGCTGCCTAGGTTGCTCAGGTCAGAGGGTCATGTCGTCCATGTCCAAACTGAGACTGTTTGTGAAGCAGAACAATGTTCATTTGATTAGTGCTATGTTAACCCATATTTGACTGAAAAAAAGACAATGTGTAACCCATTGTAATGTATATACTGCCAATAATATTGGCAACATATATGTGTGTACTGTATATGTATACATGTATGTATATATTGGCAATATTATTTTTGCACACTCTACTGGCTCTTGCATTCCTACAAAGATGAAGACATTTAGCAGACTGCCACCTTAACATGAATTTAGTTTATGACCAAGACATAAATTGGCAAAGGTTAGTATGGTTAACCTTGTCTTGAAATTCTCTGACTGCCACTTATAAGCCTTCTGACATTCCCTGTTTATACTCAGTTTGTGAGATCAAAGTTCCTTTTTCAACTCCATTCAGCATCCGCTGTCAAACAGTCAGCTGCTCCTACAGCTCCGACACCACACTTGAAGCAAGAACAAGACTTTTATCTTTTATCCTGTCGCCATCTATTATTGGAATAGAGAGAAATTGCTTCATCTTCTTCAAGTGGTTGTAGTTTGCTATCTGCTTATTAACACTTTTCTATTACTGCAGACAATAGATAAATCTTTATTAACTTTGATGTAGATTTTATGGGAGAAAAAAAGCTCCTGACTGCAGAGTTCTCCAGTCCAGAGAAAAAGCAGAATATTTAATAGGGGTTTGTTTTTAATCAAATGCATGTCAGATTTAATTTAAAGAAAACATGTCTGGTTTGGAAAAAAAATAAATAAAAAAATAAATAAAGAAGTCTAGATGGATTTTGTTGTTTATAATTTATAGATAAAAACATAATTACACGAAATCCAAATTTTGCAGACTGGTATGTTTTTATGTACAGTATGTTGTGGATATTTCTATTCAAAGATTTATAATTTTGATAACTAGAATCATCTCTCCACTTTATGTGCATGTGGAAAAAACCTGAAAAAACAATGTAGGCTTAGTGAGAACAGTTACACACCAGGCTACCACCTGCTACATCTAATTGTTAGCAATTTCTTAACAATAATTAGAAGCAGATATTTCCAATCCCGTTTTTACAAAAAAAAAAAAATTGAAAAATGTCTAAGTTGTAGGTCAAGTCGGGTCACACCTTAATTCAGTAAGAGAGTAAAAGAAAAAACATTACTCATGCATTCACTGTTGTAAAAATGAAAGCTTGTTCCAGTTTTATTGACCCTTTCCAACTAAGTCATTTTATCATTCGAGGCGCCATGACGGACATCGGAAGTGAGGGACAGAGCACTATTTTTTTATTTATTTATTTATTTATTTTTGACAGTTTCTTTATGGGCTCTATTTGTTCGAGTCAAGCTAATTTGTCTGTGAACGTAACACGCCTGGTTGGGGCCTTAAAGACGTACAAAAGACGAGATGCTAGCCAGTTTTTTTCGTACATGCTAGGCTTACATGACGGTGTGGTATTGTTTCCATTGTTACTAATGGTTAGATGTGTATCTTCTCCATCATGCCATATCTATGTCATATCTTTCTAATCATACTTATGAAGTATATGGACGTTAGCCTTCTTACCTTGTAAAAAAAAGTGTCCGTTGCTAATCCGCGATTACGCCGAGGGCTGTCAGTCATGATTGGCGGATTCTATCCATGCTGCTGTATCTTTCCTCATTAAAAGTTATACGATAAAATGATAAGTTTGGTTTGCATCCTTGTCTGTTTGTGCAGCCGACCGCGCAGCATCATATGACCATTTTTAATGCGAAATCAACTTAATAAAAGCAATATTAAGCTGCCACTGTGCATTTTTTGGCAGGCTCACTCTGTCATGGCGGAGTAGGCGGGGTTTCGAAGAGAGTGACGTCACGTGCAAAGGTTCAATATGAAATGTGGAGCTAGAGTCAATGTGGAAAATGTATTTATTTAAAAAGCCTTCAACAAAGATTATGAAGAAAGGCTTTTAAGTTGCTATATTTAAATTTTTAATGATATTGTTTTTGATCCAGGGAGTCAGTAATTAAAAACACCTGTCCAACTATCTGACTCAAACATTATGTACATGCTCAGGAATGAATCCCACTGTGAAAATACCTGAATTACTAGCTTGTTTGAAAGTTCTGTTGAATAACATTTCCAGACAGTGTTTACTATTTGTGAAAAAAAAATGCATAAGTGCACTCATTTCCTTAAAGGAACTAATGAGAATAGGATTTATTGAGTTGGGGTTGAGAATGTGTTAAATCTTTAGTAACACTGGCTCTAGTATGTAAAGGCCATTTTAACCCTTGTCTATACAGGTTTCTCTCTGGAGGATGTTAGAAAAAAAAACTGCATTTCAACAGGTTCATGGAATCTTCTGATTTAGCATTTTGCAGTCACAAAGAAGGGTCTTAAAATTCTGATAACAAGGTACTTTGGTGGCACATTATCCCACAGTTATTTTTTGTCACAAATGCAAATTTGGTCTCTTATCAAAGCCCATGGGGGCTACTGTAGTAGTAGAGTTGATCTACCCAGCTGGAGAAAAAGAGCAAAGGTCAGACCATCCCACTGGCCAAGTTTCTCTTATCACACTGCACCTTGGGAAGGAAACTACCCAGAGGACTAATATGTAAAGCAGTTCAAATAGTAAGAATTATGTTCCTCACAGGGCTTTTCCACTTTTTAAGAAAGTGATGTCACTGACTTCAAAAACTGAAAGAGGAATGAAGAACATAGCCTCATGCAAGTACAATTTTAGAGCTTATAAGACCCAGACAGGTTTGCAGTACAGTGCTTTCCAGCAGATATTATACTGCCTTAGATTTTGTCATATTACAGCCACACATTTCCGCCTGGTTCTCAAAACTGAAAAAATTCTTAGCAGTGCCTACTGCAGGTATGATATTTACTGCTGCTGATAATTTGTGTGAACTCCACTTCAAAAACGTCTAAAGAATCCATTTAAGGAGTTTGACACGCACAAACCCCAAGCCATGGTATTTTACGTTGACAGGTAAATGCCACCTTATGTTGTTTCTTTGCTTTTTGTCTCTGTAAAAGTTCCCAGCCAAGTTCCTGAATAAACAAAGCAGCGTAACAGTCATGAAAGCTGTTTTCATAATCCTTTGGGCTCACACTGGGGACTATTGGAGCGGTGTCTTGCAACATCTGGCTACAGCTTAACCTTTCCCTTCTGCACCCAGGAGCCCAAGGGCACACAGCACTTCATACCCACTCACATCAACACGCACACACACACGCCCCAAGGGTGTGATGCACACTGACTACAAAGTGATTTTACACTGTGACTGTTAGCTGTGCCACACTGTCTGTGTGTGTGTATATCTGATGACGGTACACAGTCTGTGTAGTGATGCCAGTCGTGAGACGGCAGGCCGTCACAGGCAGGGCTGTACGCCGCCTGATAGTCCAGCAGCATTCCCAATACTCCTCCTGTTCAGTCCAGCACAGGAACCAGAACATAGCCACTGCTGCCCACTGGCTGCAGTTGTTGAGAAACCTCATGTCCAGGAGTTCAAGGGTGTCAAAATGGTTACCACTTCAGTTGAACAACTTATGTTGGTGTTTTCTTTACCATGACAGCTGACATTTCCTTTATATTTATTTGTATTTTCGTTTCATCTTCCAAACAGTGGAGTTTAATCAAGTGTTGTATAAAACACATTGTTATTTTGCAGGTTTGTGCACTTTTTACATTTCAAAGGTTGCACAACGAAGACATTTCTGCAGCTTAGGGACAAAATGCATGCATTGAAAATCACAAAGGCCTCAATAAAAATGCCCCAGAGAGAAAAAAAAAATCATAAGTACCTTCGCTGGACTTCCAGAAGCAGCAAAAATAAGGAGTGACTTCAAGCTAAAGCTGCTCTCTCATTGTTTCCTGTCTCGGTATGTAGATTTGGCTTATCTATTAGTTTTTGCATGGATCCAAACATAAAATAAATGAACCACATTGTGTGTAACATCAAGTCCTGGCACTTATTTCAGGTATGTGTATTGGTTTTGATGTTACTTGTGTCATGTAGTGCATGCTTGTCTTGATTAAATCTGTTGAATTTGCGGTGTTACTGGAGCTTTATATATAAGTTCTCAAATTTGTTCTTCATTATTTGGAAATAAATAACTATTATATGAAATAAACAGAAAGTAGGTGAGATTATTTCAGATGGAAGTGGTCTGATCACTAAGCAAGTTAATCTTCATCAGCATAGAAAGGGTGTGTGCATAGTGTAGCATGACACAAGCATGTAACTGAATCATTGCTACAACATTTGAGCTGATCTTAGAAATATTCCTTGGAAAGCAGGGCTTATACTTGGCATCTCAGAAGTTGCATGATATTATTGTGAAATCTTTTCACATATTCAGTGGCAGCATGGCTTAACTGGTATTCAAACTGTGTTTGATTCAGTGTCACAATGCAGCATCTTAATATGTCTTTGAAATGCTGAGAGGACATTGAACAGTGTGACAGGGGTATTGGATTTGGACAAAATGAGCAGATTTACCTTTTCTAGAAATCTCATTAATACTTTTTGTGCTATTTGTTTCAGATATTTTATTTGCAAAGTCCAGAGCAGGAGGCGGATTTTGAAGAATGACATAATTGGTTGTTTCATGCTGCTCGACCACTGCTCCTTCACACTCTGCAGTGCTTTTAAATAATCAATACACCCTGTGGTGTAATACATTCAATACACCTTGAAGACCAAATCACACGTAAGGCTTATTCTTAAGATTTTTAAAAAGGCAGGGAAAAGAGGTGGAGAAGTGTTAGCTCTGCTACAGTGTGTTTTTGATCATGTGAATTAGGAAACAATTTTAGAAATAGAAAAAAAAAATACATGAATGTGTGGCACAGAGGTTATGCAAGACTTTGTGTTTGTCCTTCATTTTGACTGATGCAATAATAAATAAAAAAAATCCATACTCAATTCTTATCTGTCATGACACATTCAATTGCTATTGATTTTTATTAAGTGTAATTAATACTCAACAAGAAAAAGTGAAACAGAGAATCCATTACATATCAAGCAGATAAATGTGTCTAACTTTTTCTTTGCGGTAACAAAAACAACTGACTGTGACCGAAGAAACTACATACAAACAATTAAATTAAACAACTGAACTTATATTATGAATGAATCACCTGCTGTGGCCTGAACACACAGTGTCACAACTTCCTCCTGGTCCGCATGAACCCGAATTGCACACCTACTTGTGGGTAATCAAATGTGTCAGGGTTTCGATGTTGTTCTGGAGAATGAATCTGTGCTCTGCTGCCTGCTTTAGAGAATAATTGCAAGTTCCATTTCAGTCAAACTTTTGAAATCAGGCATCATTTCTCCAGCTGAATTGATTAAAAATCAGGAAGACTCTCTGAATGTGAGGTTTTCTGGTCCCGCAAGCTCGCCATCAGGAGGAAAACCCACAACATGTGCTCCTGGTTCAGAAGCCTCCTATCCATAACTCTTTTAATGATCTGTCAGTTCCCAGACAATGAGATGCATTTAGTTCAGTGTCCAGGCTAGAGGTAATACTCATATGGGATTTGTTTTTTTTCCCAATGTACTCAAGGTGTGAAGTTGGAAATGTCTACACGTCTGCACAGGGATATGAATTGTAATCTGTGAGAATGACATAAGGCCTTTCAATTTTACAATCACCGTTTAAGAAAACAACAACAACAAAAAAAACTGTCAAATTCATATAAAGGGAAAGATGCTGGTGGTAAATTCTGGGTGGTAATAAAACCAAGGCACAATCATAATCAGCAAGTGAAACATCGCTGGGGCTGCACCATACTGATGAGATCAGCGCTACTTTAAAGTAATCGGGAATCTCATTATACAGTGAAGCTGCCACACTATGCGGTACACACCTAGATGGTTTAGAGATTTAAGAGAATCATTCCTATCACATGCATAGTGGAAATGAGCTGCATCTGAAGCCATAAGTACAATGTACGTTTTTTTTTTTGTTTTGTTTTGTTTTTTGGGGGGGTGATAAATAAAAGCGACATTTTTATCTCTGACTGTCTATTTTTCCATTCCTGTTTTACAATTTTTATACTGACTCCTGAAAGCAGAATCATCTGTCCTACCCTAAGAGATGTTATGCCAAAATATTCTTCTACAGGCTGTCATTTTTTGTTCTGTGGCTTCATCTGTTCCAAAGCAAGCTGAAGACGTTTACTCAGCTCAAAGCAGGACAAGAGTACAGAACCAACAGAGACAAATGTCTCAGTTTAGAAGGATTGCTGACAGATCAGGAGTTTTCCCTGTTGGAATAAGCTTAGAACTGCAGAAATGTATGTGGCTCCTTACTTT
The DNA here is from genome assembly GCF_001443285.1 of Poecilia latipinna. Classification (NCBI taxonomy): domain Eukaryota; kingdom Metazoa; phylum Chordata; class Actinopteri; order Cyprinodontiformes; family Poeciliidae; genus Poecilia; species Poecilia latipinna. The sequence continues at coordinate 7,749 of NW_015112880.1, forward strand.
TGCTCCCAGTCAAGCTTCCACAGCTTAGTTCTGAATTATTTATTATGTCAACATAAAATTTATAAGTATTAAACTGCGGATATTTGCCTTTGGCTTGAGAGAACCTTGCCTGATCAATATCTTTCAACGTGCTGGTGCTGAGTGAAGAGGAGCAGAATTGGTGAAATAGTGTCTTCATAAGCACACTGCATTACATATTTCTGGTTAAATGCTTGCACCTTCATTCCTGCATGAAGAGAATGCATGGGAAAAGTGTTTTTTTGTTTGTTTGTTTTGTTTTTGTTTTTTTTATTTTTTTGGAAATCTTTTTATTGTTTTGTGCCCTGAATATTTAGATAGATTGACCTTGGAAGGAGTCATTGAATATATAGTCCCTGAAATTTGAGCAACACCAAACCAAGGCTGTCAAAATACCAAAACTTGCTAACTGGTCTCAAGAGGGGTCATTGTTTGGTGTTGCTGATGTGCAGACTGGGTTTGTGCGTAGAGGTCGGGACTAGTTCAGGGAATTCCTTCCCTCTGTCAGGGTTGTAGAATAATCCATCAAGTCTATTTTTAGGGGACCGAACAGCTACACTACAAGCTGGAGGGGATATTAAGGATCTGACGATGTGATCAGAGCCAACTGATTTATTTAAAACAGCCACCTCAAAGCAGAGACGTGGGATGAAGATTTGTGTCTTTCTCATTTATTTTGCTGCTTTTAAGGTCTGGATGGAAATTGGGTAAATGTAGCCAGAAGTCTGTTTAGTCAGTCTGCAGGCCAAAATGTCTGAGAGTCCAGAGATGTCTATAAACCTTGAAATCTGGTTAAAAGTGAGCATGCTTTTGTCTTTAACAACTTTTGGACTTTGCATGGTTAGGTATTCTGGTCAAATTTACCCATTGATTCAAATTATACTATAATATTTTTGGTTTAAAACCTGACTGAAATCAAAATAAGATTTATCATGTTAATAATTGAAATTGGGGGAAAAAATGGGCAGACCGCCATCAGGCATTTGTAGGTAAAGCAGAATACTATTATCTGTTGAATTTAAATATATATCACATGAGTGTTGAATAACAAATACAGCTATTTATTAATATTGTTGAGGAGAAGAGCATTAAGTTATTTCTGAATTGCATAAATCACATAATGAGCGGTTCTAGATAGAGAGTAATGTAAAACACAGTGCCTTGCATGGATTTAATTAATGCATTCATTCAACTCAGATGTGCAAACATTTTCTACTTGGTTTTCTTTATCTCAAGCAAATACAAAGCATAGATTAAATAAACAAACCAACATAAAGAGCAAGATAAAGCAAAGCTGGAAAGATACATGCAGGAAAAAACCCCATAAATAAATAAAAAACTTGAGACCAGCTCTCCAGTCCATTACAATAAACAGAGCAATTAGAAAGTATTCAGCATCTTCCACATACAGAAACACAGACACTATCGGAATAAATCCAGTTCAAGAATTCAATCCAGTGTCAATGAAATATTCATGAATGTGAATTCATCATAAAGAAGATGGACCTTTCGCTATAAGCTATCAAAAGAGGAGGAAAGGATTCCCACAAAACTACATACTCTGAGGGGATTTTCATTAAGCCAATGTCAATTAAGTCTGAGAGCACATTATTTCCTGGGTTGATGGTTGGAAGCAACAGCAAAATCCTACAGCACACACATGGGAAAGGCAGTCATGTAGAAGACAAAGTCTCACACCACTTCCTGTCAGAAAGTCATGGTCAACGTCTGACATGAATGCAAATGTGAGCTGAGTAAAAAAGGCCGGTTGAGCATGCAGGAAACATTAGGTCCCAGGCATTGTTTTGACTGGAGGTATTACCTTTTTTATACATTATATAAAATGATTGTCAAAAACGGGTTTTTGATCTGGGATTCTTGAGTAAGGAGAGGCCGTCCATTATAAATTAACATATTTATGTTACATCTCTCTAAAACTCCATATTTGTTGCAAGCCATTAATGGTGTCTCCTGGAAAATCTTTGTGACTAACTCAAACTACCTGCATGCATTACTTATGGACACATTCTTTTCTAATGAGCATCGAACAGCTTCAGTGTTTATTTATTACACTGTCTCTTCACTTTCCTCATTTGCTCTGTATTTTATGTTCCTTTAGCCCTGTAGCCACTGCTGTTGATGGTTCTATTTTCAGGCTAAAGAGCAATTCAGCTTTTAGAGTGTCAATGTCAATGCTAAATATATATTTTTTCCTTTTATAAAATGGTCCTAAAATGAAAAAAAAAGACAAAAATGAAGAGGAGTGGATTAAGAATTAATCCATTTCAGTTAGATTTTATGTGTTTGCCTGTTTTCCTCTTATAGACAGTTGCCAGGTGAAAACTGCTTCTTTTCTCTATCATTTGCAGCACACACCCTAAAGTTGCAGTATCGAACCTCTATAAAAAATATATGTTTTATATATCTTTTGAAACTGGCACTATGAGACAGATAGCCTGTGACAAAAATCTCAGACTTTGAGAATCAAAAGGTTGGGTTTCTCTTTATGTTGTGTATGTAAACACCTGTTCAATTGTGTGTTTAAGGACAGAATTCTACATTAAGGTGATAATTGATAATTGCTGAAGCATGCAGTCATGCTATGTGCTTTTTATTAAAGACTTGACCACAGTGTTTCAATCCTGAATTATTGGAAAAGGTCATAATCCCTCATGTGATGAAGGAGACATATTAATCTATTTGGAAAAGTGCACACCAAAAAAAAAAAAAAAAAAAAAAAAGGAAAAAGAAAGTAAACCATAAACCACCATGAAATTCACATTGTGTTACTCAACAGCTATAATTATGCGACTGAAAACAAACAATTTCATTTGAAAAAATAGTGTTTTCAAAACTGTAAAAAAAAAATAAAAAAAAGAAAAGAAACAGAGTTTAACTTGCTTCAAACTTTGGATTCTATTGTCAAATGTGAAATAAGGACAAATTCAAAAGAACAATTTAATCACAGTTATCATGTTATGTGGGCAGAATAAAAACGTTAAAGAATTTGTGAAACTCCCTTCAAAGATTCCTTTATCCTCTTAAGGTTTTCTTTTGTCCTTATCAGTTTTGTTCTTCTATTGTAAAAGTGTGTGTTTTGATCTACATCCTTGTAGATTAACTATTCCCTCCTCCCTTGCCGATCCTTGCCCTCTTTGTGGTTAATGAAATACCTTTTTTTGTTTGAAGAGGAAAAAAAGTCAAAGATGAATCAAAGCACAGATATGATATGAACCTGACAAACAAAATGGTGCAAATAACAGAAATCTTGAAGTAAGTGCCGCTCGATAATTAAACTAATAGAAATTAAATGTTTGAAAATCTCACCAGTTTTGAAAACCGTGTTTATCCGATGGTTTGGGCAGGTTATTCAACGGTAGTTTTCTTTTCTCAACCTTGATGTTTAAAAAAAAATAAAGGTCTGATTTATGCTTCTTTTAAGAAGATACTAAGCAGAAAAAATATGGTGAGTTCCATTTTGCCAATTTTTCTCTTCATAAAAGGTTTCAAAGACTGGAAAATATGGCCCTGAGCGGGCAGTCACACAGTACTCTCAAAGGTGACCTGAAGGAGGATAAAAAGAACTGGTGCCCAACGCTTTACATCTCACAGCTCTTAAAATGGCAGGCATGCACCAAAGTTTTCTAGAACGTAGCTGAAGCCAGTATATAATTAAGAAATGGGGTTTATGACATTCTTATTATTAAACCTGGATATCATGTGCACTTAAGTCTATTCTGATTATTGAAGATCTAGCTAAAATATCTTAGTTTATCTTTCTAAATCTCAAAAACAAAGCTATAGAGCGCAAGGTCATTCCGTATTCACAACCCAAGCACATATTAAATAAGTAAAATATATACACCGAGGTAAATGGATGTAACAAAATAGAAAATTAAAAAATAAAACGATTCATAAACTGGTATTTTCATATCCTTGAGTCCTCGTCAAACTTATTCAAATACACAATCCCAAACTTGTGTTTGAGTTTGTAAGTTAAATTAAAATGCAGCATTTGCCATAATGTTTTGTCAGAGTACCACTTATATATCTTGGAAGCTTCTTCCAAATCCACTGGAGGCATTGGCCTAAACATTACAATTGACTGACTTTTCTTAATAAATGAAACAAATTTTGAAAATCGTGTTAGCTGGAGGCAAAATGGTTGCAAAAGGAAATTTGCATACGGTGATGTCTTTTAGCTTCTTCTTCTTTATTATAATTTTTTTTGTGCCCAATCAGGGAGCAGAACACAACTTGTCTTTGTGTTTGGAAGTTGTGAGTGACAAAAGTCTGAAAATCGTAGGTTTGTGTGTTTTGTTTTTTTTCGTTTTTTGCAAAGGTACATGATGATTCTTTCCTGGTGGGAATCCTCATGGAACCTGTCCTTTGAACAGTCCTTTATAAACTAAGTTGGCCATTTCATTCACTAACAAGCCAGGCGATCTAACTGAGTGTTATGACATTTTGAAAGCCTATAAATGTTAGTGTGAGGTAATGGGACTGTCATAGTTAAGATGTAAAAATGACTATTTTCTCCCATAGTCATTTTGTAAGCTCTTCGGGGATTGGCGTGGGATTGCCTTTTGTCTTCATCCAGCACCTTATACTTAGAGGTGTCTCTCCTTTATTGCAGCCTATACTTGTGCTGCGTGCTACAATATCTCAGGTGTATCATAGTCATAAGGTTTTGTGTCTAGAATATTGGACCACTGTTGCTGAGATAGGCATCCACTGTAAAGCTGCCTCTGACTGTTCCCCAGGTTGCCGTTTTGAAAAATAAAATTCTCAATAATTTACATTTTAACTTGTACTGAAAGAGAGAGACCATTAAGAGACCCCCAGGCAGAGTTGCTTCTAGGTTACACTTCCAGAAAGATTCTTACTGGCTCTGCTTGGCTGCATGTGCCAGATATCCTCTACAGCCGCAGTGTAGCATATAAAAAAGAAATGATAATTAACCAAATAAACATTTTGCCAAGGGATGCAGTCACAATAAAATTATCCCATGCGGGAGCAATTTTTCTACTAACAGCAGGGCCAAACTAAGCTCGTTATTATGGTGTCAGAATTTACAGTATTTTACCTTTTAAATTGTCTGGCTTGTCTGAAAAAATCATGTCTATGTGTTGTCCATCCATCTGCCCATTCATCCTTTCTTTCTTTCTTTCTTTCTTTCTTTCTTTCTTTCTTTCTTTCTTTCTTTCTTTCTTTCTTTCTTTCTTTCTTTCTTTCTTTCTCTTTCTTTCTTTGTTTCTTTCTTCCTTTCTTCCTTTCTTCCTCCCTTCCTTCCTTTCTACTCATAGTAGATATCCATACGGACACTGCCCTAAAAAAAAACTTACGAAATGTTAAATATAACACATTTCCACACAGCTATGGAAATGTGTAATGCAAAAACAAATGGTAAAATATGCTGAAAATAAGTAAATCAAGCTTATTATTGGGAGTGCTTTCTAACTTCAGATAGGCTTTATACATAAATAAATGAGTTCACCTAATCTTAGTCAAAAACTGGTATTTCACTTCTAAGACATTCATTAAAAAATACCCTGAAATTTCGCCTAATTTTGCCCTAAATCACTAGGATTTATGACTGGGATTAATTTAGGGCAAGCACCTGCAGCAAATTTGCACTGAAAACAAACTAACAGAAACTGTTGGCTATAAATTACAGTGCCATCCAAAAGGATTTAAAACTGCTGCAACATGAAAATTCGACATTCTCAGGTCGTAAACAAGACTTCAAAATAGCCTCACAAGAACAAAAAGTGTGTGAAACCATCATTTCTCTTAGCAAGCTTCTTAGTTGAGGACAAATGAGAAACTCTTAAATATTTGTGAGGATAGATTGCTCCATTATCATCAAGCTGCCAAGCTGCCGTGTAATGAAAATACAGTAGGTGTAAACCAACGCTTAACTTAATGGCTCAGTGCTGATGCTCTAATTGTGAAAGTAATATCTTAAAAGCCACACAAACTTACAAGAAAATCAATACTAATCTCTTCCAATGGAACTCCCATCTTGGTGAGACCTTTTGCAGCATTTACAGTATTTTTGGAGTAACTTTATGGCTATTGTCAAAATTATTGCGCAAAAATTAGAAAAACATTTTTCTTTATGCATAAGGTGCCCTTCATATATTTTTTTTTTATTTAATATGTGGAGTCCACAAATGATAATTCTCTGTCTAATTAGATAATTTACTATCTAATCAACTCAATGCTGGTTTGAAGGGGTAAATTTATCGCTCAACTGAAACTGAACAGAAGATGTTGGAACATATTTTAAATCACTACCAAAACAATAAAAATATAGCCCTCAAAGAAACCCTTTCAATCTCATAGCTATCTTAAGATGTTTTTTACCTTATGTGAGTGTGCACATTTTTGAGTGTGGATGTGGGTATGTGTGTGTGTGTGTGTGTGTGTGTGCTTGAGAGAGAGAATGGAGTAATGAGAGTAAGGGGATGGGTGTTATATTGTTATAAGAAACACAACATAAATTTATTTGTAATCCTTTTTCCTTTTCTTTTTTTCGTCTTGTGACCTCTGTCTTTAAAACTGCCAGAAGAGAACCTAGTAGAAATGCTTTGGTTTTGGCATATTCCTCTTAACTGCATTGCATGCCAAGGGTGTGCTGTGATAGCAGTTAATCTCTGAAGAGCTATGCTGGTAACATCTGTCTTTGAGGATTATTGTGTGGTACATGGCATGAAAAGTGGTCTAAAGGCAATGATTTATTATAATACTGAAGTTGTGGCAAACATTGCACAAAACAAAAACATTTCTGTTAGGCATATGAGACTTCTGTTTATTGAAGTGAGTTGTTGAATTATTGCCATCACATCCCAGAAAAAATAAAATAATAAAAAAATAAATAAATCTTGACCCCCTCAGTATATTGTTACACTGTGCAAATTCTACTTTCAACAAACAATTTAAATCATGCACTGTGCAACAAATCAGACCAAAGACTTCCAGAATAGCTGCTTAATATGATTATTATGGAGATATTTCACACAAGTGTAATTTGCTATAATCCACATCCATATCTGATCTGATTTTGAAGGTTTCACAATTATTGTTAAAATATTTCATATTACAGACCTTACATCAAGACGTTTTTTGTTTTTGTTGTTGTTGTTTTGTTTTACACTACAGTAGTTGTTACACAAAAAGAACACATTCCTTGCATCATGTGTTTTATATACCCTGCCTTTGGTAGATGGAGGTAGATTTATGGACTCTGCAAGAACAAGCAAGTTGACTAAATGGATGATCTTTACTATGTTTTAAAATTAGGGTGTGGCCATCTCCAGCTACCGTTGGAGTGTTGAAGAGTTTGTGATCTGGAGGACTCAGATGAATATTGACACAATGAAAAAAAAAAAAAAAAAAACACTTTTAAGAAGCATTTTTTAATTTCCAAAAACCTGTGAAGAGCTTGAAGGCCTTTCTTCTTAGAAGAAGATTTTTCAAAGGCTGAAAACATTGTATGCAGCTACCAATCTTTCCACTGGTTGGCACATTAAATATTAAAGAAGAGGTATTATGTAATATCAACTTTTTTGACATTTTTATCATGTTATAATGTCATTCCCTCATCATAATCATATGTGCAGTCAGTGTTGCTTTGATTCTTTCATTTATGTGTAAAGAAAGTTTTAAATCTCTCATTCCAGTCATTTGGGGTATGCCTAAGCATTTGCTCTGATAAAGCAGCATCTATTTTTACAAATCTCCTCTCTGGGGCTGCAGTCTCCAGCTCAGCTTCTGCTGACATCCTTCAGTGTGATCATCAAGACTGTTTGTGGGCCAAAAAATAAAAAAAAAATAAAAAAAATACTATTACAGAAACAACAGCAGAATTTGTTTTGTGTAGCACCTCAGAATATGTATTTTGAAGCAAAAAAGCATTACGCAAAATATGTTTTTTTCTGACTTAAATATCTGTATAAGAGATAATTGGAATTCTGATGTATTATGGTAGAAAAAATATATTGAAAAAAGGTTGTTTCCAACTATTATCTGTACAGCACATTTTAACTTCACAATGGGAAACCCACAGAGCATTACTGACAGGCTGCAACTGCAGCAGACAAAGTGGCATTGATTTTAATAACTTTAATGTACTTAAAGTTTGCAATTGAGCGCTGCTGGAAAATGCAAGTATAAAACTGAGTCTCACTGTAGGCTGATACTTTATTGCTAACTGAATCTTATGAGGAGCTGTTTAGGACAAAATCTATGTTTTGTCTCTCACATACTACGAAAGACTCACACACACTCAAAAAATACTCAAATTGCGCATACACACAATCAACAAAAGTTTTTTTTTTTTTTTTACAAAAAAATGTCCAGAAAAGCCTTATGTCTACCTTGTGGTGTAGTTGACCCCTGTTCACTTAGATCAATCACTTCAAAGGGTTTGAATTTATGCAATCACATGTTTTATGTTGAATATTTGCATTTAATTGTCAGTTTTCACTTTTACATTAAAAAAGTCTTGTGTCATAAAAACCCTATGGACAACAGCCAAATTAAATGTTACCTGACTGAGTACAGAGGGACATCTAATAACAGCAAGGTTAACATTTTATAGGAATAAATTTTCCATGGTCAAAAAATAGAACATCTAAAATAATCCAAAGCTGCATGGAAACTCTGTGAAGTGAACCAGTTGATCTGTTTCCTCAGTATTGGTTTCCCCCACAGGAATTTTTTTTTTTTTTTTTTTTTGCAGCTCTTGTAGTGTTATACAAATAAAACCATTTCATATGTAAAGTACAGGTAGTTAGTTTATTATTGTGGCATCGGTGGATAAAATATTTGGAAGGCTGAATCAGTTCAAAACTCTGCATTCCACTGAATTGTACAGACATTTTAATTTTACATTGCATTACGCAACAGGTTTAATTTTATCAACTCAGGCGCTTGTTTTGCACTTTGCTTCTTATCCTTCAAAACTCCTCCTTTGGTTCGCTGATTGACCCAATTCAGACTGCTGTTCTGCTGAGCTTATATTAACTACTTTTCAGTCCAAAGCTCCTAAGATCGGTTGTTTTTGGCATAGTGGAGGAACACAGTTGTGATTAAGTGCTGAAAGAAGGGTGCCAGAAAAAGCAAGAGTTTCTTAAAGAGACAGATGCCAATTTAAAAGCTTATATTAGAAAGTCAAACTTAACATTTTTATACCAATTGAAGGTAGCAGTTACTTGATTGTGTTACAAAGTGGAACTATATGCCTGGAAAATACATAGCATTTTTTTTTTTTTAATTTCTCATTTTAAAGATTCTGTGTGGTCTTAGACAGATTTTCAGAAGAGTTTTTGGTAACACTTTATTTGAAGGGGGTTGAATAAGACTGTCATGACACTTTCATAAACATGACATAACACCTGTCATGAACACGAATAAGCCTTCATGAATATTTATGACTGTTGTCATAAACAGTCATTCGGTAACTTATGACTTTTAATACAAAGTTGACATTATTCAAAATGTCTTTGTTATGACAACTTGACATTAACCAATAAATCATTACTGTTTAAACTTTACCTTTAATAACATAAAGTTACCTAATTTTTAAAGTGCAATCAGTAATACTTTTATAACAAATTTATGTCAGTAATGATTTCTTGGTTAATGTCAAGTTGTCATAACAAAGACATTTTGAATAATGTCAACTTTGTATTAAAAGTGTCATAATTTACCGAATGACGCTTTATGACAACAGTCAAAAATATTCATGAAGGCTTATTCATGTTCATGACAGGTGTTATGTCATGTTAATGACAGTGTCATGACAGTCTTATTCACCCCCCTTCAAGTAAAGTGTGACCGAGTTTTTTCTCCCCCGGACCAGAACATGGTGTGAGAAGCTTAAGGCCCAAAGACAGTTCCTCCTTTGAATCTCACTTCTATCTTCTAACCACTTTTGCCTCCTTAAATTACCCTTTGGTATAGGAACTCCAAATTAAACTGTAATGTATTCTTAAAACTCCAGAGAACAATCAAGTAAGCCTTTGATAAACTTTTAATAAGTTTAGTTTTAAATGCTCAAAATCTTTTCACTTCTTTGAATGTGTAATTGAACTCTTCTATTCATCCAAGATTCATCCTTCAGACAAATTTATGAGTGATTATGCAGTAAAGTCTAAATGAGACCATTGTTTTACATACACCAATAAAGTAACATATCAATATGTCACATTTACGTGTCAAAACAACTGTTTGTGATTTTTTTTTTTTTTTAAGTTATTTGAAAGTCTTTTAATTTTGTCAATATTTATGAACGAGTTTTGGGATGTTCAAAACAAGAATAAGAGCAAGAGCGAAACCTTTTTCGGTGCTTAACGATAACTCAGCTTGCTTTCATAGGACCACAAACATGAAATAGAGGTTGAAGAATCCCCCTCTCCCTTTAAACGAGAGCAAGCAGAGTAGTATGGATGGCCATGTCAATACAACTAGCCCCTTGTTTTATGGGCATAACAGCCTCCCATCCATCCTTAGCTTACAGGTTATTGATTACAGCAGGCGCAACATCATGTGAATTCTATTTGTGCCATTGACTGTGATGCATTGTAAAAGCATAACTACCCATTAAATCTTTTTTTGAAGTCCAGAAAAATCTTACAGTGCCTTTGTAGTATCTTCAATAAGAGTATTTATTTAATCCTCAATTTACAACACAAAGAGCTGCAGAAAGCATTTATGCAGAGGGTATTACAGATTCCATTTTAAGCAGAAAATGCATGAAAAATGTATCAAAAATATCATTGTTAAAGTCCTACGGGGCTAAGCCACCATACCGTCATTAATGTGCAAAATATATTTAAATTAGAACGAATTGTAGACTACAGACAATTTGTACAATAAGTATAGCTCCTAAAACATCTGATCTTCTCTTATAAAGAAATCCTACATAGATAATGCTGCATCAAATTTTCTGTGAAACTGATTTGCATGACTGCAAATGGAATTAATATACATACATTTAAAGTGTATGGCCCCACTAAAATGTCTTTTTATATATGCACATGACCTACTAAAGCAACAGTTGGTCATACTTTGGATACGTTTTTCTTGGTACCTTTTTCTGGGGGCGATGTGAGGTGGAGAGGGTGTGTCCAGAAGACCATTTGCCAGCACTGTGGCATAGTTGCACATTCAGCAGCAACACAGAACCATGCACCAATAATTCATAACATACACAGATGCATCATCATGTCAACTAAGTCCCACACCCAGTGAAAAATATGCCACTGGAGGTGTAGAATCATTAAATATACTGCACTGCATGTGCATACATGCATACTATTAACATCTGCCAGTCTGCAGCCCCGCCCCGACACCCCTGAAAAGCAAACAACCTGCAAAAAAAGCAAACAGATTTCCATACATCTGCACACATCATTGTAATGCCACGTGATGCCGGGCAGCCAGATGGCGGCGGGCGGCCGCATCCGAACATGAGAGATCAGGTTTTGAACCATAGCTCCTTCCTGTCTCACTAAGAACGGCAAGACGGCGGCTCATGGGAAATCTCACAGGCAATGGGGGCAGGCGAGTTTCTCATGAGGTTAGGAGCAGACCACCTGTGCCTGTGGGGTGAACAAACGGAGGCAGCAAGAGTGCATGTAGGTGCCTGTGTGGGTGGGTGCCTTTGTATGCGTGGGTTTGTTATATAAGGGGGAGAACGGGGTGATGGATGAGAAGATCTTACAGAATGTGGGAATACAGCCAACAAAACAGGAAATAAAATGATCTTTCCTTTTATTTATGCAGAGGACAGCAAGAAAATACAAGCAGAATTAAGATGAATTTTTTACACTTTTCTGTGCACAGCATGTTTTTGAGTGCACTACATCTCACGAGATTAACACACAAGAGATATCCACTACATTAAGAACTGCTGAATAAATTTAACAGGAAGCTATTTGATGTTAAGTCCAAGGGGGCTTTATGGTTCAAGGACCACAGAGATTTATAATGTTATCAAGTGAGCAGGAGGTGTGTCTCACTTAATATTTGCGTATTCATGGAAGTAAGAGGTAATTTGGCACAACACACTCACACGCACAAGCTTAAACACATTCAGCAAATGCTTCATTAGACTGCATCCATCATCCCAAAAGACCCATGCCTTTCTGTGGAAGCTTATCTCAGAGTAAAGATGGAGACCCTTCAGAGAGATGAGAACAGAGGGGAAAGAGGAGAGGAGTTGGCATAGAAGAGTGAAGTTACCAGAAAGTGATGGTGTAGATGTTGAAAGAGAAAGAAGAGTGGCGAAGCAGGGAATAGGGACTTTCATCCAGCCAGTAAGAATAAGAGGAAAAAATGTAACAGCGAGGGATATTTGAGATACTGGACCTTAAGCGACTTCCTGTCAGTCTCTTTAGCCTATCCCGTTTCTTTTATTTGGCGGTTTAAGTGGGAAGATTAGAGCTGTGAATCACAAATGTAAATCAGCTGGCGGGAAGATCAAATACTTTTAGCTTACTTTGCCCTTCGGTCTGCACACCAGCCTCTTATCAGTGCAGGATTTTCTTTTTTTTTATAGTTCTCACTCAGTAAACCCTGGGAGAATAAAAGGGAGAGTGCTGCAGACTCCAGGAGACTCTAAATACGGCAAACTTTCTTCTTCTCCTCCACAGCTAAACTTTAACCTCAGACTTAAAAGAATGTTATGAGAATCTAAAAAATTAATATTGATATATTTATCCATGGTGAATGTTTAGGTCACCTTTTGAGCACAGAGTAGATATTTGTTATCAGTTCTTTGTGTTTAAGATGCTGGCAGAGATGGCAGAGTGCAAAATAGTGCCATAACATAAATGACTGCATAAATATCCACTCCTTTAAGTCAGCATTTAGTAAATGCACATTTGGCTGTAATTCACAGGGACACCGTTTGTGTGATTAGGTCTCAATCTGGCTTGCACATCTGGAGCTGCAATTTTACTCCATTATTCCTTGCAAAACTTTTTGAGCTCTGTCAAGTTGTGTGGGGATCAGCTGTGCACAGCATTTTCAAGTCCAGCTACAATCTCTCTATGGGACTGAGATCTGAGTTTTTACTCGACTGCTCCAGAGCAATCGCCTTGCTGTCTTCAGACCATTTCTGTGTAACTTCTTTAGCTGGGTGCTTCGGGTTGTTTTCTTACTGGAAAATAAATGTTCTCAGAACCTGGAGTTCTCTGGCAGATGGAAACACATCCTTCTCCAGAATTTCCCGATATTTTGCTGACTTCATTTTACCTTCTAGTTTTATAAGCCTTCCATGGCTGAGAAGTATCCCCAGAGCATTATGCTCCCACCATTGTGCTTCACAGTGGCTTGTTTGCAGTGATGTCCACCAGATTTTGGTGACCACCAAACATAGCTTCTTGTTTGAACACTTTCCCAAAATGCTTTAACTGACAAAGAACCTGGGCAGCAGATGTCGTATGCAGAGTCTCTCCATCTCAGCTGCTGAAGTTTATTACTCCTTTACAGTAGTCATAGGGTTCCTGGTGGTCTCTCTCACACTGCTGGTCACTCTACTTCCTTCTCGGTCACTCAGTTTGTGAGGACAGACTGATCGAGGCAGGTTTACACATGTGCCTTATTCCTTATATTTCTCAATGATATGGACATCCAATGCAGTTCAATGATATTTAATTGAACTGCATGGGATGTTTAGTGCCATAGAAACGTTTTGTATCCATCCCCTGACTTTTTTTCTGCCTAGAGTCTTCTTTTGTCTTCATGCTGTAATGGTAGCCAGGAGTACTGATTAACCAGTGAGCAGACCTTGTAGACACAGGTGTTTCATGCTGCAGTCATTTGAACCAGTCACAGATGCCTTCTATGCCACTCTTGCATTGAAAGTGTCATTATTTACCGACTGACACTTCATGACAACAGTCATAAACATTCATAAAGACTTCCTTATGTTCATGACAGGTGTTATGTCATGTTTATAATAGTGTCATGTCAGTCTTATGCACACCCCGTCAAATAAAGTGTTAGAGAAAATTTGAATATTACCTTTAACAATTAGGTCAACTTAAAAAGGGTGTTAATATAAAATGTCTACCTATTTGGCAACTGTGTAGTGTCCAGTACACAGAATAAATACTTGAAAATAGCAGGAAAATATTAAAGCTAGAGGAAATTTTTAGGGCCATGCATGTGTAAAATTTTGGCAATTTTTAAAGTATCTTCCTCAAGCATAAAAATCTTCCTTGAACATACATATAAGCATGCAGTTAGTAATAAGCACATTTTAAAGTAGCTGCAGGTTGATTCTACTTCTAGTTTGGTTTCTCTAGACAAACACAGCCTAGGTTGTATATTAAAGCAGTTGCCTTCTTTCTGCCTGGATGGTTCTTTGAATGTAGTCTGCAGCTTACATCTTATTTTTTAGTTCCTCTTCGGGAACAGTGTAATGGGATGGACCTGCACCTCTGCATCCTTCTTGTGTGTATCCACTTGTCTTCAGTAGTTAATTTAATCTCAGTTGTGCCCATTTGGCACCGCAGGAGTTTCCAGTGTTGTATCACAAAGTGATGATTTGCCAGGACCATAACTTTTTCTGTGGCATGAAAGGACACATGTTCAAGAAAAAGTACAAAAAGAAGTAGAAATGGGTTACAGTTGGCTACTGATTTTCAGAATCTTTTCAGAAAAGCATTTCCAAATTTCCAATTAGTTAGATAATAACTTAAGGCTGTCGGAGCCTTAGGTTATGGGGTGGGATGTTATCCATTTGTTCTCTAAGGGAGCACAGCTCTCCTGCACAACGAAAACCCAGTACAATTTCAGTATTGTATAATACATATGTTAGAAATCCATATGTCAGTATATAAAAAACAAAAAGGCTAAAGGTGTCCTATTTTTGTTAAGTGTGGTTAAACATGTCTTTTTTCATCCAGCTAACTAACTATTTTTTTAAATCAATTCTGAATGTTTACATAATTGGTTTATGTTTCTTAATAATCTAACAGTGCCCTATTAAACATACACAAATAATGTATAGAAGGGAAAAAAAAAAATCTGAAGTCTTGTGTCAGTTGACAAGTTTGTTTTCAGTCTGCACGATTTCTTTGGACACAGATCCACCAGGTCAAGTAAAGGCAATATCACAAGGTGAGCTGTCTTTTCTGAGAGTGGTGTGAGCACACCTATTTTATATGTTGTGTCCAATGGAACCTTTTCCCCCTGGCTGTTCCTGAATATACTTTATGAAAAACTAAAAATTGCTCAGAGACAGGATTTATTTGACCAAATTTGGCACGCTTTAATGAAGCGATGCATAAGAAATCATTTACCTAAACACATCTTTTGTTATTATTGCACTGTTCAAATGTAACCTTCATCCTGGTATGGACCACATTCAGAAGAACATTAACCTGGACCAAAAAACATCTGCCACAAATTATTTTAGAAGCAAACAAATCATATTTTTTGTCTTGTTTTTTTTTTTTCCCTGCACACTTACAACACTTTCAAAACTGAAAAAGAACAGTGCCTTCACATCTTTATTTCCTCCCATTCTTACTCTTAATTTGGGAGGTGAGAAGTCGCAACCTTTTGATTGCCTTTTACTAAGTTAAAGTTGTGGCAGATAACTTTAAAAAGCATTTTCAAATGCTTTTTTTTAACAGTTTTACATATCTGTTAAAACTGTCACTATGTCGTGACAGTGTAGTATGAGACAAATGATCTGTGAAAAAAGCTCCTATCTGCAGACATACACATCTCAGTCAGAAACAACCAATCAGAGCCAGAAGGAAGGTCTTAGCATCGTCAGTCACATATGTGAACATGCTGCTCACACCTTCCCCTTCTTTCCTGTAAAAATAGCTTTTTCCTCCACCTTTTGGGGCAACTGCAGCACCTTCTTGAGCCATGCTGAGAAAAAAATTCTCAATAAGGTTAAGAAATGAAGATAAGGGTGGGAGGAACTCCATCACTATCGCCTGATGATTTTGGAACAATGGAAACTGGCATGTCTTTGGACTGCCGCTTTCTCTGTTTGACCTCGTCCAATTCCTTGTCCTTTCCTTTGTTTGAAATGTAACATTGTTTTGTGCTCTCCCTATATACACTATATACTTACCACTTGATAGTTTATGAGCTGCACCTTTGAGCTATTTCAGAAAACTGGTTGATCATTGGTTCCCATGCCAGGTGGGAGTGAGCATAGCAATTGTCAGAATGGAGATATACACACTTTGATCCTCATATTCAGCAGATAACAGTTCTTTCCCTTTGTTCACATATTTTGCTGCAGTCAAAAAAAAAGATGCCTTGTAAGAATCCCTGCCTCACCCTCCTCTTTAAATTTTAAATAATAAATGATTCCTCCTTCCTGAACCTCTACTGTGGGTCAAAGCCTGATATATGGAAGCCCCGGGGGGACATATGGAAATAATAGCTTGGCCCAAGCCTGCACAAATAGGAGGTGAGTAGAGGCATAGAATGTTAACATCTTTTGACATCTCAAACAGAAAAACAAGGCACTGACATTTAAGCCTTTGTAAACTGCAAACCGAGACAGTTCATGCTAAATCAAAGGAGAGACTACAACATGGAAATACAGGCCAGAGCTCTTACCATGATACCATTTCTTGTTAAACTTTGGGCAAGCAGTGAGATGTTTTCGCAATCACTAATCACCCCCTCTAAATATTGAATTTCTGTTCAATTGTTCCTTCTTTGCATAGTGTGGGCCAATTAATCCAACTTGGCTGCTCCCACTTTGAGTGCTAATTCGAATAATGGGATTGTGACTGAGCCTAGCAGAATCTGGGTGATCATGCTATTGCCAGGGGATAGAAGTTGTGCATAAAATACATGCTGTATGTTTATATGCATTGCTCAGGTGCGATTTTGTTTGCCCTTTTTCCAAAATAACCACTTTCAGATCTTGAAGATGCTTTTCATGCACTCTGATGTTCAGTTCTTTCCACAGACATCAACTTGACATGTTAGCAGCTTTATTTTTTCACTCTGAAACCAGTTGCGTTTCCTTTTTCTGTTACTCTGAAATCATTGTATGATTGAAATATCAACACACGTTTCACGCCCAGATTCTGACATAGAATGTTCCAGTAAGTTCCTCTTTGAATCTTTGCTTCAGTTACATGAAGTCCCTCAGTATCACTTCCTGTTGGGGCAGCATGTTCTTCTCATCTCCAAGCATCAGTGCTTTGCCCAATGCCATTTCTCCTCTACACATAGTGTGTGAAGTGACATTCCAAAGAGACATTCACTTTCAGTTTCTGACCAGGGTGGTCTTTCAGTATTTCCAAAGCTTGTCTAAACTTTGGCAGAAAACTATAAATAAGCTTTATTTTCTTTGACAGTAGAGTCTCATGTGCTTCACTGGATGCATTAGTCATTGCTCTTTTCAAATTATGTTCAGATTCCCTCGTCAGAACTCTTTCAAAGAAGCCCTTGCTGTAGCTGGTTTATAGTTAAATGATGTTCTTTCCACTTCTAGATTATGAACCCAATGATGTCTGAAAACAATCAGTATGCTGTGCAACAGTAATCCTCCAAAGCTCTTGAGAGAGGGCTCTTTTCTTGAAGATGCTTGGTAATGAGAGACATTTTCACTGGTATAAAATTGGACTCAACCAGATAATACCCATTTGCACTAATAAGGGAAGGATTTTTTTCTCATTTACTAAATGATTTCAGCGTTTCCTTGGCTAATCTGTTTTTGTTTCTTTTTTATGTGTGGCTTATCTTGTCAATATCTGGTGTGAATTCCATGTCCATTACCTAATTGGAGATAAATTTAATGAAAAATATGGCTGTGTTCAATACTTATCACTGTTGCATAAGATATCAATAAAAGTCACTAAAATTAAAGATTGCATAACTTTGATGTTTGTATGTCAAATGTGTTCTTCAGGAAAAGAGATGAAACAAATATCCACCACGTCTTTTTTCCATGTGGCCAGTTCAGCACCCAAACACATCCTTCACTCAGTGAACTTCAACGTTCAGAGGCCATTGCTCGAGGAACTGCAAAGCGGCTGAAAGTGTTTCAAAAATGCGGAGACAAAAGGCAAGCAAAAGTGAGCAATTTAGTGTTGGCTGCTTTGTGAAGGACCTCACAGCCCACACAGCAATATTCAGAGGGCTAAAACACAAGCCAGGATTACGCTTATCAAGCATCAACTGTTTGGTCGCACAGACAAAGGCTTATTGCTGTGGGACAACTTAATGGCCTGTGGCTGAGTGCAAAGAGTGCCTCTTATAACAGAGAAAGAGGAGCTGCGGGTGAAAATAGGGAGGAGGGGGCCACAGCAGCACAATCACTACTTTCGATAATGATGAGAGCAAATGAAGGGATGAGCAGTTAGGGTTTGTTGAGTGGTATTATCTCTTTGGACCATAATGAAAAAGAAGCAGCACATGAACCATAGAATGAGAGACAGAACAATGGAAATCCCTCATCATCCAGGGGTCCCTGCGAGTTTTCAGAGCTAATAATAGCTGGGTGGATAAAAAGTCAGCTGGAAGCTTGCTATGAAGTGTTGAGATATTGTTGGCATGTCACACACGTCTGTCAGCAACACACTACAGAACAACACAAGGAGCTCTTGAACTTGGTTTACAAATGGTAGCTAAAAGTGGTGCAAACCTCAGGAATCTTTGGAAGCTGGTGACTGGCTTGCTTTCACCTAAGTTATTTTTCATCTAAATTAACTTTTCCTCCAGACTTCAAATTTCTAACCTCTTTAAAGCCATCTTATCACTTTCCCTGTTTTCTTTTGAAGTTTATTTCATGTACCTTTTGAAGTTAGGCACTGAATCAACTTTATTTAGAAGTCTTTGTTTTGCTTCTCAGTTCTGCAATGATATTTTCATGCTTATTAGAGGGTGCCTCACTTGGTTTTATAAGGAGTTAAAGACAAAGAGTGCTGGATTTATTTACATCTGTTGAACATACCTGCAAATGACTGAATCCTCACAGCTCCCTGTACTCAACACCTTGCATTTGTTTTTCACAAAAACAGTGGGAGATGGTTGAGGACCCAAATGCAGGCAAAGGGAGGCTGAAGTGGAACAAAAATAAAGCTGTTTAAATATACAAAACCCCAACTCATAAAAACAAAGGCCGAGGTTTTAAAATATGGACTGAATATCATGAAGAAATAATTAAAAATCAAAAACAGAAACATGGTGGGAAGAACAGACTGCACATGATTCAGGAGTTCCGACAATGTAGAGCAGACAAACAAGTCAAGAATAATGAAAACTGGCGAGTTTGCATAGGGAAGAGTGGAGAATAACCTAACATAGTAATAATAATAATAATAATAATAATAATAATCATGGTTTGGGTGCTTCACAGTCACCACCCAGTAGCATGTCAAGTAGCGTAGCGCCTATTTTGTCGACCTGAATTTTATTTTATTTGAAATATTTGAAATATGTTCTATACAAAAAATGTGAAAACATGCTAATTTTTTCTTGAATTATTTGAGGTTACATTCCACAGAAGAATCCACAAAAAGGTGAATCTCCAATACTGTATTTCTAAAAGGCTCAGACTGCATCATATTTTTATTTCTAATGGTAACTAATATCCTGTTTGGAACTTGATGAGTGAGTCATTTGCTCATGCTATAAAATATGACCTAAGACCACATTTTGTATCTGTTGTTTTCATTTCTGTCTGTCCCTGCAGACAAGAAAGATCTCAGTCATCCACCTACCAAGAAAACCTAAATGTAGTGGAATCATGCTTCAACTATGCTGATCTCATACGGTGTGTTCAAGGACATTGTTGATGAAGTTATACGATTTTTTGTATGTGCACGTCTCGGGTTCAGTGGCAATTCTGTGAAACACAGTACTGCAAACAAAATATGCAAGACACTTCACATAGCTTGCAAGGCGCCTTGTTAATAATAGTTTGGCATAGTCAGAAAGGAACTCCGCAGAATGATAATTGTGGTTCAACTAATTGTAGTTTATAAGATGTCCAATCCCATTGCTTCATTTTGGAATATAGCCAAATTCATGTATTACATTTATCCTAGGATCAACATTACTCTGAATTCACCTATGTATTCTTCTAACAACCTAGGCGTGCTTCCAAATCCATCAGATATGGTCTCTCTTTGAAATCCATTCAGAAACTGCAGTCTATGCAAATCCTCTTCCTCTCTTTTTTCTGTCAGTCTTATTTCTATAATCCTCAGGTCTATCTGTAGTATGCTCTCTCTGAATTTGTAAGTGCCACTTTCTCTCTTCTCCATATACTCTTCTGACTGGCAGTGGTTGCCAATGGAGCTGAAGAATGCTGAGAGGACAATGAATTTGATACTGTTGCAGTGAGAAGTCTGCATAGGTCATGGCCATGAATGTTATAGAGGATGTACTGATCAACACTGGGAATAAGGTTTACAAATTTGAATTTCTTTACACTGAGGCTACATTCAGACTCAATTTGTCTCCTGATTATGATATTGGGACCAGATTATAAGAAGTTACATTTCATTCAGGGATATAATAGCCGTATTGTAAATCTGACAAAATAGATTAGGCCAATTATTGAAAACTTAAAATAGACTGTACAAGAGTTGATCAAAAGACCAAGATCATAGCTGTACAAAGTCTTATATATGTCTAAATCTGACTTTTGTGTCATTTTTAATCAAGCATTTACATTTTCATGAACTCCTCATGATAAAGGAAAACGACTTTGTCTTTATGTGACAGGGATGCACAAGTAACTCCCTTTGCAATAAACTATTGATATTGAGGTCTGATACAGTAAGATAGTTATTTTAAATTTATTAAAA
>NW_015112880.1:32846-36126 GCF_001443285.1 Poecilia latipinna
TGCCAACTATCTTGTGGTAATCACAAAAAGCAAACTAAATGAAGTTAAAATACATTAAAAAAATTAACATGCTGTCGGAATACAATAAGAAAATTAGATACGACAGGCAAATATGAGATAATGAAATGAAAAGCTTGTCTCAGTGCAAAGTCACACAAAAAGCCATTTTAAAACAAGGCCCCTCTCAGATTCCAGATGAAATCTTCAAGTCCTCATATGTGGATATGTGGAGTTGATGTGTAACTTTTGTATAAAGTCTTTAATTTCATCTTTTCGTAGATCTAGGCAGAAGTATAACCCCCCCACACACAAAAAAAACAAAAAAAAAACAAAAAAAAACTCAGGTACATGAATATTTTAACACAATGAGAAAAGGAAGTTTGACTTAAAGTAGCACCATGTCATTCTGGTATGAGACAGATAATCTGCGACTAAATCCAACCGTATGGACCTGCCGTCATCTGAACAAATACACCGCTCCATCAGAAACAACTAATCAGAACCAGGAGAAGCACTCCTCACAACCTCCCTCTTGCTCTCTGCTATGCTACAGCTGGTTCACTACAACAGAGGCTGCCCTGAATGCTCAGGCTGGTTAGCATGGGCACCAATGACAGCAAATAAATGGTTTGCCTGGAACCGTAAGTTATTTCTCCACCATTAACACATTTTCTCACTGACAGCAATAGGGCATTCCTCCTGGCTGTGATTGGTTGTTTATGCCCCAGAGCAGAGCATTTTTTCCAGGTACGTCAGGGAAGAGGAGAAGAAGCTCAATATTTTCACAGTGTCATGATGTGTGGATGAGGTGGTGAGGAGAGATGCAGAGACCCAGGTTGTGATGAAGATTATGAATTTAATGTTAAATGTCAACGGGACAGCACAACGAACACAGGACGCAAGACGAGGATCCGACAAGAGACAAAGACAACAGGTGGGACTAAATACACTGGGAGGGTAATCAAAGAAACGAGACACAGCTGGGATCAATCAACAGGGAAGACAGAGACTCACAGGGGAACAGGCTAATACATACAGAAAAACCTCAAAATAAATACACAGAAAACACAGATCACAACACACAGATTATCAGTCTCATATTACATTGTCACAACATGGCAACAGTTTTAACTAATATGTAAAAACGTATTCTTATGAGATTTATGTACTGTAGCTTTAACTTGTATAAGACAATAATAATATTTTTGCATTTTTTTCCTAACATGATCAAGTGTAAATAATAACAAGGAGATTAGTCAGTGGTTCTCTCATATACTAATAAGCACAATGGACATTCACAAGGCTAACATTGGACACTGCCTTCAAAATAACATGCAATGAACCAAAAACAAGCCATTACTCTGTATACTGATATCCCAATTGGAGTTCTAATTCTAATGCTTCTGCTTTGTTGACTCGTGGTCCCTGACTCTTAGGTAAAAACCCTTACATGCACAACAGCAAAGAAAGAAGAACCAACAAAGCATTGCATAACACAACGTAGTTCCACACAGAAACACTCAAAGGGAGGCAGGTTGATCAGCCATGCTTGATTTGTGTTTGTTCCCAACGTGACAGACTTTCCTGTGGAGTCTGTGGCAGCTGAATACTAAAGAGGCAGAAAGGCTGTGATCTAGAGAAGACGCGCAGGTCTAAGTCACCTCCTCAGAGACACCAGGTGCTTCGACGAACAAGGGAAGAAACACAGACTTAGACGTTATTCATTGATACCGCCCACTGAGCTAAAGAGTTTCAAATGGGGGGAATTACAGGATCAATAGTGTGATTAGCAGAGGCCTGGTAGCTATAGTGTGTTGTTGGCAATCCATTGCATCATGCTAAACCCAGGGGACAGGACAGCTGCTGCTCTTTCCAAGCATGAGAGCCTGAGGAGGAGGAGAGATAGGTGAGAGAGAGAGACTGAAGCAAGTCAAACTAGTAAAACCAGCAAGGCAAAGCATTTAAATCAGATGAACAGAAGATGTTTGCCCAAACACTCTTTTAGTGTTCACAACTTCTTGTGATTCTGATGTTTATTTAATCTAAGGTTTAATGCTAAAATTGTCTGTTGCTGTAAAGTGCTAATTCAATTAAAAAGTCTGTGATTTACTGTACCATTAGTACAACGTAGAGCAACTGGGTTTAGGGCAGTCTTCTTCTTCACTCTCATCACTCTGATGAGAGTAAAGAAGTGAGGTTCTCTTAGTGAGAACCTTTTTTTATTCATGAAGAAAAAAAATGCATGGATTCTACAACACAAATGTTGGAGTTCTTTATGGATAAGCTCAGCATGCATGATTCAGAAATGCATTGCTAACTGAGGTGATCAAGCAATGTGGTGAATCATTTTGCTGTCTTTCAACAATATAAAGATGTGCTTCAGAAATATCAACATGCTCCTTTAAGAAATGCCACGCTGAACATCACTATTCCCTCATACAGTGATATGGTGTTCTTAGAGTTCTGTGGAGCACCTCAGGATTTCCAAGGTAAAGAGCAGTTTCTACCATTTTCTCTTTCTCTCTGTCACTTTTGTGACAGTGTTCTGTGGACAACTGTCATCTGATGCAAAATTATGCAAATTGCTTACACCTGCTTAACTTGATAGGCAGTTGTGCAGTGGCATATAATTAGTGCTATATGCTTTTATAAATGATATGCTGAGATGGAGTAGACTGGGCAGCAAATGATGTGAAATATTTTTGAGCCAGCAGTGGGATCAGAGTTACTGTAATTGTGCACGTAAGTAACATAAGCATATTCATCATTATTGTTATCTGTAATCAATGCTAAGTCAAAATATAATTGTGTTAATGCAATAATGACACAAAATAAAGTTTTTACATGAAAGCTTGCATATATTTGTTAAAAATTTCACTATGTCCTGACTCCTGATAGTAAAATATAACTGAGATAATCAAGCTTCCCTACCTCCTCCCTTGCAAGTGGTCCTATTACCCTACAACACTGCACCATGTGCAAACAACCAATCATAACCAGCAGGAGTGTCTTTGTACCGTCAATCACAATTGTGTAGGTACTGCTCACATCATTTTCCCTCAGAGTGCCCAACCGGCATTCAAAATGCAGAGATTGCTGTGCTGCTGCTGTGCTAATGGCAGAGAAATATCAAATTGACTGGAAAACTGCTAATTTCCTGACTGTCACCTGCTCAAGAAATCAAGACAGGTAAACAAAACGCAGCAGAGCACAAGGGGGTATGACTTGTAACATGTGATTGTTCAAATTTTATATATATATATATATATATATATATATA
>NW_015112880.1:39546-46661 GCF_001443285.1 Poecilia latipinna
ATATATATATATATATATATATATATATATATATATATATATATATATATTTAATTACTTACTGCAGTTTTAACTGGGCTGCATCACTAGGTCAGTTGTTAACACTACTGACTTATAGCAGAAAGGTGATGAGTTTGAAACCAGGCCAAAGCCTTTCTACATGAAGTTTGTGTTCTCTCTGGGTGCTCTTCCTCACAGAGTCCAAAGACATCCATCTGTATGTGTGCGTATGCGTGTGTGCGTGCGTGTGTGTGTGTGTGTGTGTGTTTGAGCTTCTGTTTGTGCTGTCTGTCTTTGTGTTGTTCTGTGATAGACTGTTGACCTGTCCTTGGTGTTTCCAACTTCTCTCTCACTGACTGCTGAGGAGAGCTACACCAGCCACTCTGCAGTCTTACAAGGATTAAGTGGGTAAAGAAAATGGACTTTCATCTATTTTAAATATTGGATTTTTGACATTCAAACAACTGCACAAAGATTTAAAAAAAATTGTTTGGGAAGTTGAACATATTTTATTCATGGATCTCTAAGCATAAATAATGCTAGGTAAATCAAATGTCTGCATGCACTTAGATTGCAGTTGCAAAGCATTGTTCCAACAAGGAGAGCAGGCCCACAGTTTGCCTTAATAGCTTGTTGCTTCGAACATTTATGAGAAGGATGATAAGGCTGGACACATCCACGCAAAGGCCAATTTTAATAACTGCGTTGCATGGGAAACTACTTGGTGGAAAACTGTGTTTACATTAATATGTTTTCTGACAGATTAGTGTAAACACACTGAACTGATGGCGCTGAGAGTCGGCGCCATCTTGTGAACAAAATGGAGTCAAATTGACAGAAAACTTCAGGAAATACTGAAACTTGTATGCTACATCAATATGGAAATATAAAGACTTTGAGAGAACAAAAAATATGTCGGAGGAAATAACTCAGACTCTGTAAAGATAACATACTCTGCTGAGCAAAGTGGAAATACCTCAGGGAACATTTGAAATGAGAATTGTTGGAAGTCAGTATGCTATAAAATCCCAACCGTCCTTGGACAGTTTGTGCGGAGTTTGCACGCCTCACAAAAAACCTACAGTTTTCTCGAGTATATAGGAGCCTTCAGTGGTTGTCACCACTTTTCTTAGGTTACAAAAGTGAAAGTAGACTATTCATTTTACAATGAAAAGTGTAAAGAAATCCAAAATAATTTTCCTTCTGGCTTGAAGTTAACTCTTTAATCAAATATATTAAACCATTACATTAACTTTGCAAACTTTACAGGTAATATATATATATATATATATATATATATATATATATATATATATATATATATATATATATATATATATATATATATATATTTATTTTTTTTTATTTTTTATTTTTATACAACTTTAATTAGATGCTGTCCTAGTTCAGCGAGGTGCTGAATCCAAACACTGACATGTGGCAGGCAGAAACATTGACAGGGGAATCTATTGAAAGTAAAAAGATTAAACACTGGTAGCAAAAGAGAGAGATGAGGCAACAAACTATTACGACATGAGGGAAGTAAACGTGTTGGAGTAAACAGACATAGCGACAGGTGAAGGAAAAAGTAAAAAATAATCTATCAGAGTTATGAGAAGAACTAAGAAGAAATGAATGAAAACTAGCAGCCATCCTGGGTGGTGATTGTTAGTTGTAATACAGATATATTGCTATATGAGACTGCAACTGTGAGGGTGTGGAAGATCAGAGGCAACTGAAGAAATATTTTTGTGAAATACCATTTTAGATTCTGTCTGGGTACCATTGGTGAAAACAAAAGAAAAAAAAAAAAGACTGAATTCATACAAGAAAATACAGGGAACCAAAGAAGAACCACTGCATTCCAAATCAACCCCAAGAAAGATTCAACCTCAAGACATAAGGTCTCACAAAAAGTACAAAACAAACACAAAACGAGCAAATCAGCAAGTGAGCCATATAACCACAACTATAATCAGTTTGTAATATGTTGTATTTTATATTTTATAGAGAAAATTTGAGATCCCTCTCCAGTAGAAAAAATCATTTCCACAGTGTTTCGCACAGATATTTACACCAAAAGTTACATCGTTGTAGTTTTTTTTTTAGATTCCACATTGCTGCATTGCTGGTGTTTGCTAAGTATTCTCTGAACCAAGCTGCTGAAAAATGTAGCTTGTCATGTTGCACCTGTCCTGGCTGAGAGTGCCAAAAAAGTCCTATAAAACACAATGTGTGCAGTAATCAATTTGTATGCAGCATAGGACTTCTATGAATTGAAAGAATGGATGAGGAGAATAAACATGATAGTACATTAGTTTTAATTAAGATTCTCACTATCTCTTGTAAATAAATAATAAAAAAAAAACAATAGTTGCCTCTGATGCATGTTGTTTTCATGTGGATCATCTGTATGTACAATGCTTAGACAGATAGTTTGATTTTTTTTTTTTTTTTCCCCCCGTGTTTTTCTTTCAAATAGTGTTTGGCAATATTTTAAGGTCACAACTTTCGTGTATGCCAGACCATCATCAATCTTAATTCTAAATGTGATATCAGAGTATTATGACATAAATCTTTAGTGTCAGGTTCAGTGAGGCATAGGCTCTTTCCACCTTTATCAAACTCCAAAATTAAAAGACACCTTTAAGACAACTTTTAGAGCCAAACACTAAATGACTTTGCCCTTGGAAACACAGGGAATAAGCTTCAGAGTGAGTGGATCAGACATTTATCTCTCTTTATTTTTTTATTTTTTTTGGTGTAGTTTGGCTTCAGAACCATGCTTCCATTTGACTGCTAAAATAAAATGCCATCCCAAACAAACAGCACTAAAACACAAGTTCATGACATTACATTAACTATAAAAAAAATATCCTCGATGGGTCCAAACAGAGAGCGGTTTTACACCTCAGCAAATTTGCACCGCTGTGGACAAGAACATATTTAAAGTGCTGAAGCATAGAAGCTAAGCTCCCCTTAAATTGCACACCAGCAACGCTCTGTCCCCTGCCCTGTCAGTATGGCACTATAGCATCACCAGTGTACCTCAATTCACTCCAGTCTTTATGCATTTAGTGCTGCTGTCTCTGTCTCACTGACTGAATTTCATTATAGCATACTATTACACAAGCAAGCTGCTGGGCTGGCCTCGGGATGAGAGGACCAATCAATACAGTCAGTGTGTGCCCCCTCTAATCTCTGTCGCCTGTGTCAGTGTGGCTATCTGTAATAGATATTTAGGATTAAGGGGACCCTTCTTAAGACACTTCTTCACTGAGCACTGGCCGGTCAGCAGAACCCATAGGGGGTAGCCCAGGTCAAGCTCATCCTCTCCTTATGCAGTGTGAGCTACATAAGAAATGCCAGGAAAACGGTAAAAAGTGGCATACTAACATGAAGGGGAGGAGATGAGAAAACATGAACAAGGTTATGCCACTACTGATGGGGGTGGAGGAGGGCAAAAGAGCAGCTGTGACACAGACTGACAGCCAAAGAGGAGGGGATAGGACGTCAGAGTGCAGAAAAACTGTGGATAAACAGAGAGTGAAGCGAAGTGCAGCAAATAAAGATAGAGGAAGAGGAAGGGAGAGAGATGAGCAGAAAGGAGGATAAGCAGCAGGCAGCAAACGCAAGAGCCTATGTAATTTCTCTAATCCTCCTGGCATTTATACTTTCACCAGACAGATAATAAAAATGAAAAATAAAATGGAAAACCTTCACCCTCAGACTGGGCACAGGATTTTTTTAATCTGTTGCACTGCTTAACTTTTTTCCTCCCCCCTTCTTCCACAATGCCTCAGTGGCTCTGTGCTGAGTCAGCTGAATTCTATTTGGGATATTACTTCATGTCAAGGCAGATGGCAGAGGTGACTCACTACAGGCTTGCTACATTAATGACAACAGACAGACGTGTGGATAAATGGAAAGATGCATTTCAAATTATTCAAACCCCTTCAGTAAATGAGTTTTTTTTTTGGGGGGGGGAGGGCTGGAACCTAACTAGAATTTTAATATCTCAACAAAACTATGGTTACAAATGGTTTCTCATAATGATAAACAAAATGCTACTTTTACTACTGTAGTCTCAACATTATTCAGCCAGTGCATGGCAAGTATCTTGGATTTTTCATAGCAACAGCTGCATTTTCCTGTTAGGATCTGCTGCAGAAGTAATGCAAACTGCAGCTATACCCAACATTTTGGTACTCCAAAAACTATTAATTCACTCTTCATGGGCAGAGGCCTCCAGTTTCTTAATATTATTGTGTTTGCATCCTGCAATTACCTTTATCCAATCCCACCAGATATTTTCAGTCAAGTTCAAGTAAGGTGAGTTTAAAATAACAAAGCAGCTCTAGAGCATTACTGAGCCACTGGCATAAACTACAGTAGACATAATGTTCTTTTCAGCACATGCTTCCAACTGTATTTCAAGGAACATCAGAGCCTTGTTTCTCTTGACAGTGATATTTAGATCTTGCAATGAAACATTAACAATATTCTCAACATTTTAGATAGATAGATAGATAGATAGATAGATAGATAGATAGATAGATAGATAGATAGATAGATAGATAGATAGATAGATAGATAGATAGATCGATCACTATTTTGCAGTATGACCCAAAAAATCCTGGAAAGTGACATATTTTATGTGTTGAACTTGTCCATCTCTGTACTTTAGGATCCTTTTTTATGCCTGAATGATTCGTCAGGGTAAAGTGGTTTAAAAGGGACAGCTGCTAGACTGAAAATAACTATAGTTAAGTGGAGAACTAAAAACAAAGTTCAACCAACCTTCAGCAAACCAGGAATCATGTTGATCAACATTTAGATGCAAATTATAATGCAATCCGACTTCTCTGAAGCAAAATATAGAGAAGTTGGTACTTTGCAGAGTGTTTTGGTTTGGGCTTCGTCAGGTGTGTACAGCCCAAATTATTTGGTGAACACAGTTTTATGCAAAGGAAATTTAATCTTTATACTTACAGCTCGTATTAATCTAAGAAATTCGTTGACATGTTCATTAATAATTTGCAAACTATTCAAGAGAAAGTGAATATTTTCAACTTCTTGTGAGGATTTAAATTCAGCTGTGTGCCGTGCCAATGGATCAAAAGGGCTTTTCCCTGTTGAGGGAAAAATTAAGATGAGAGAAAATTGAAGTACTTTTTAGGTGGTACATAAAGCCCTTCACAGCTACTTCTGGACTCAAACAAATGTGGCCCTCGTTTTTTCTAAGCACATCACAATTAACCCAGAGTACAAGCAGGTCAGAAAGAAGTTATTTCAGTCATTTTCTGCTGTTTCTACACCTCTGATGATGCCAGTGCCCTTAAATCTTCTTGAATACCCTTTGAGTGATTGGATGAGCAGAGAGCCAAATTAATGTGGGTGTATCTGGCCGCAGGCATGCAAATCTAATTGGAAAGAAGAAGTACATTTAAGGTAAATGTACTCATAAGAATGTGATTAATAGAAACTAGATGAAAAGCTACAGCCCTCCACTCCACATTGTTCTGACCAAAATCAAAAAAACTTTTTTTTTTTTTTTTTACAAGTATTGCAGTAATACTTGCAGAAAAAGTCATTTGCTTATTTTTCAGACATTTGTCTGATTTGAGCAATAGTTTTTCTACTGCAGTGCAGATTGCTTTCATCTCCAAAAACAGAGTACTCGGCAAAAGAGCAGGACATTTCATCCATAGTTTAATTTAGGGCACACTTTAAACTTAAGACATAATTTTAACTAAAACAAGAAGGAGGAAGCCTTGTTAAAGTATTTTTTCTAGGGTCAAGATCATCATATTTTAAAGCCATGAAAAATAATTTTTAAAGAAATAAAATATAATAAAAATAACCAATCAATTGTTCTTCGAAGCTAACAAGTACTTTTTAGCAATACATAGGCTTTAGGCACATCTCATGAAGTAAGTACCATATATGGACATTGATGTGTAATCTGGATCGACAGATATGCAACAGTGACTTTGACTTGAAATTCAAGCTGGAGAATATGCTGGGGATATACACTGTTACTCACAGATGCCTGAGTTTGACATTCAAAACCTCAAAGGGAAAAGTTGTGAAAAGCATAATATTTAACTTTAACATTCCCATGTTAAAATTAACAGGACATAAAGTCTGTTTTTATCTATCTGTTTTTATGAATAGCATTGCTTGAACCCACTTAACATTGTAAGTATAAACAGGCAAGACAAAAAGTACAAAAAATAAGCACTACGTTTGATGATTAAGAAAACTAAATGCAGCACTACAATGGTTGACATTTTTAAAATTCGGGGAAAGATTTTCAACTTTCCCAGAACCACTTTTTTCACCCTTTAAAATCATGTTGATTTGGTCACATAAAAAACAATTTCACCGAGTTCAGGGATGATGCTGACAAAAGCAAAATTCTCAATTTTGAATTAAAATAAGCAAGAAAGTCACATCAAATTATTATTTTTTTTCAATACAACTGGAATATAATAGGAACAGTACGTCACCTTGATGGTGTTCCAGTAGCGATCAGGAGAGTGCAAGCTTCTTGTCCCTGTGGAGGCTGTACCGTCACTAAAAGCCCCGAAAGATTTTTTTTTTTTTTTTTTTTTTTTTTTTTTAAGACTTTTGCCCCTATTTTGCTGTTTCAGTATAATGCCTTTACAACTATCCAAATCAGTCCTATCCAGCTATTCAGTTCGTTTATCCAGGGAGCAGAAAGATCTTCCAATTCTAAGATTGAAGTTCTATTCACACTACCACCATGGACATTAAATAATTTACTGCTCTTCTTTTTCTATCCACCCAGTGAAAGTAAAGAAAGCCCACTGCTTTCCATTGACAGAAAGGTATTAGGGTATACTCTGAGGCTTTTCTCATCTCTTCATTCAAACTCTGCAGTCTTCTTTTATTCCGATTATGAAGAATAAATTCTAAACCACTTCCAACTCATTCAGCTCCATCAGGTGCTTATCAGGAACTTCCAATTGGTCAATCATCCTTGGGTCGAGCAAGTCATTTGCCTAGGAAGTCTGCTACATTTGACTAGGAGTGCAATCAAACTCTGCTGTGGATCAAAAAAAAAAAAAGCGAACACTGGTCCACCTAAA
>NW_015112880.1:50223-52971 GCF_001443285.1 Poecilia latipinna
AGGAACTTCCAATTGGTCAATCATCCTTGGGTCGAGCAAGTCATTTGCCTAGGAAGTCTGCTACATTTGACTAGGAGTGCAATCAAACTCTGCTGTGGATCAAAAAAAAAAAAAAGCGAACCCTGGTCCCCCTAAAAACCTAGATCATGGTTCGGTTGAACCAAACTAGTGCGATTCAAATACATATGTAAATATCAAACGGACCACAGACCGCTCCAAAAGCAGGAAGTGGACTACAGCACCTGGTTTTCTGATTTATATAACCCAAAGAAATATGCAAGAAATTGTCAGGAAATTACATTCTCTGTGGTCTTATACGTCACAAATACATATTGAAAGAAAATTCATTTTGAAGAAGCCATGAGTTTATGTCATTTGTGATCTTTCCAGTACAGTACACAGCTGCAGAATGGAAATGTACTTATTTTGCAGAGCACTTCTGAAATGCACGGACACATATCAACAGTACCAGTGGAGGTGGATGGTGTTTGGCAAGAGAAATTAGTCTTGAAGATGTTTTCCATCCCCAGACTGAGGCTTGAATATTTAGATTTTCTGACAAGACTGAGTGCTCGGTTGTGATGGGTGAGCTAACACTTTGGAGTTCAGCAGCTGAATATGCCCATGAGCTTTATTGAAAGCATTTCATCCTGATCAGCTGTAACAAATCAGTGAAAAGTCAGATGCACACACTGCTTCCAATTTCACACATTGCCTAAATTAAAAAAAAGCTTTTCTGATTGTGCATTTGCACACCAATATTTGACATGATCTGAGTGACTGCTAGTATATCAAATCTTGTCTGTTGTAGCTGAAAGTTTAAAAAATGTGCTAAGTGTTGTGCTCAGCGGTCAAGCTGACTACTGTGAGTACAACAAGGTACTTTCTCCCTTCTATGGATTTAAATGATAAAGCACAAACAGATATTGCATATGACTTTGGTTTAATAATATACATAAACATTGTACTTCTGCAATTTTCACTGAGCAGCAGCTTTGTTTTTTCAATTTGAGCTCAGAGTTTGTTGAGGAAGAAGACGTCTGACTTTTGTTTTTGGAATTTTGCTTTGGACGTTCCATTTGATTTTTTCCAACTCCAAGTTGGATGTTTACAAAAACTGTTTGATTGGAGGATGTGTTTTCTGTAAATGATGATGGAAAGATCTGTCACACTTTTAATCTTTTAATCTGAATTAACGTAACTCCAAAAATCCTTATTTTGGCCAGAAAGTAGGCTTGCTGAAGCGCATCTTGAGTTGCTGTGAGAGCACTGGGAGACGGCCACTATCGCTGGCGTCATGTTCAACCGCTGAGAGTAATTGCAGAAGTCATTATCAGGGCCTCCTCACATTAACTACAAGATTGACAGCTAGAGGTTGATCTAGATGGCTCCAATTTCCAGAAAACATTGTTGTAATCACACTTAGACCAGGTCAGTTTGAGTGGCAGGAACAGCAAAGCAAGTGTTAATGTTGGCACAGACTGTTCCCTGAGAAGAGCGATGGAGATGGCACTTGAGAGGAAGAGGGTAAGATAGAAGGAGCTGGTAGACAAATGCCAATGCAAGAGGTGGAGGACCTGGTGCTATCCTACGGAGGAGGTAACACACAAGCTAGTGATCTGGAAATGTTGGCGACCCAGCCAGGGCCGGATCAACTCTGATGCTGTGAGGTTTAAAACACCCAATGATCCTAGAGTGAAGATGTCTCTGAGTGGCACGTTAGGTGCACCTTAGAAACACATCATTGTTCACAGGGAACATCTCCTTTAAAAAGTGTTTCATTTATGTCTAGTGTCATTGAACAGTCACTAGTCCTGGAACAATGCAGGGTGCAATAACAAAAATTTGGATAACTGCTGAAACACAATATATCCTAAGACCCTAGGCAGTGTGCTAATTAAGCACAGTGGGATTGGGCTGAAACAGTGGGCCTAAAATAACACGACATGTAATTAAAGCAAACTGGAGGTAAAATATTATTTGTGACAACAGTCTGCCATGTTGTTAAATTATGCTGAAGTAAATATGTACTCAAACTTCCCTTTTCACAGTTGCTGTAAGCATACATGTAAAAATGTTCCATGCAATGTCACAAGTGAATACATTTACAGTCAAATTAGTTGCTTGGTGTCCTGGAAGCTGTGGTCAGCTATTCAATTTTTTGGTTTTACAGATCAGAGAAAATTATGCCCCTTGTGGTCTAAAAGTCGAGTACTTATTGGCAGCCATTCAGCAGGCTGCCATGTGATGTTTTTAGTGAGAAATGCATTTCAAATGAGCACTCTAAGCTCCAAATGAATGACTGTCAATTTGCAGGTTAAGAAAAACATGTAGCTGATTTTACTGGTTTGCTGCCTCCATAACGATGTAATCATTATGGGATATAGGATATTTGCCATATCCTATACATTCTGTTTCTTTAACTTTTTTAGGCCCATTACAGTAGACTCTCAAAATGTAATTCTGAAATAAAGTGAAGTAATTAATAGCTTGGTCTGTTAAGATGAAATGTTAAAACTTTACATTTTATTTGAACAATCCACCAACCTATGTTTTCAATTATAAGAGTCAGGTATTTCCTATGGGTCTGTTTTTGGGAGTGCAGTCTCTTCTGTCATCTGTTGTAGCAGCAGAAACTGAACAAGGTGATAAACACCTTTTTGGAAATGCTCTGGAGCTGGAGCAGAGTTTCACCAGTCAAATCCACTCTAACACTAACAAGTAAGACTTTTGAAAGAAACTTGAATA
>NW_015112880.1:56743-93029 GCF_001443285.1 Poecilia latipinna
ATACACATTTATTAAAATATTTGACTTCCATTTGTGTTATGACAACTAATGCAGAGCAGTAAAACCTGCAGCTTTGTCTGCCCTAATACTGTTTCTTTGAATAAAAGTGGATCAATAGGCTTCGCCTTTCACAGATGATCTCCACAGGTCAACAAAAAGCTGAGGGGGAGGTAAAAGTGTCAGTTTGTGCTCAGACAAATTCCTCTTCAGCTTTGCTGGCAGCTTCAGTTGTGCTGGGATTGTGCCTAGGGGGAAGTACATCTTTGCTTAATGTCTTCCCTCGATGGAGCAGGAAGATAGTTTGTTTTACTCCTGTCATGGCCAGTTGGGGCTTTGCTCGATGTTGAGATGCCATAACACATAGCAATAATAATATAGTGATGGTAATAGCAATAAAACACCTTTGTCACACCACTCAGGCACATTAGAGTAGAATGGATTAGCCTGGGTATTATTTTTCCCTTTTTTGGCCATACTTCATTGCTTCTCTGCACTAAGCCAGGCTCATTGCATATTCTGCAACACGCATATGGTCTTGCATTAAAAATTTGGAGGTAAATCCAGAGTTATGAAGCAGCAAGAACAGCACTTGGAGGCCCAGTGCAGCAAAACAACTTAATGTCAGTCACTAATCTAGTTGCAGGTGTTCAAAGGAGCAGAGCTCAATTAAAGCAAATTGGCTTCCACACAGTTATTTAAATTAGTTTAGAATCAAACCCCCATAAACTAAATATGCTTACCTTGGCAAAATCCCCCCTTTCCTCCTCACTTACCAAGACACTGTCGAGAAGGGAGGAGCTGAAATAAAAATGAATTGACATTTAAATCAGTCTGGAATGTGAGCAAAAATGTGATCAGGGTCTGTACTCTCCCCGCTGCCTTAATCAAAGCTTGGATGTGATGACACCCACCCCATACGGAGGTTCCTGGCTGGTATCTCAAGAGAACCCCAAGGTAATAAGGTATTAATTCACTGCCCACACTGCAATTAGACATCAATTAAAAGCACCAGCAGTGTCCTACACAGATGGACTTTAAAACTTTTTTCAAGACTTCTAAACTTCATTTAGAAGTCTTGTCCTTAATGGATCACTGACCATCAAGGTCAATGTTTTAACATTAAGAAACTGGCAGAACTTGGGCATCAAACATGTTAAAACTACTAGGTGAAAAACAGTCGAGGTTGAGTAACTTATGGAACGTATATAGTTCTGGAATGGTTCAATGCAACAGTCTCGGGTTATGAATTTCAAAAAGTGAGTTAATTTGTATCATGCATAACTAAATTAATATACATAAATAACTCAAAACTTTGATTAAAATGAATGATCAATATGTCTCTTTTATCCTCATGAGATAGAAAGGATGGGGTTAGGTTACAATGGGAAAGAGAACACCCTGGACAGAGCAATACACCCATAGACCCACCACACATAAAAGGTCTTTCAGAATAGACGAAACATTGCATATCAAATGCAAGAGAGAGCTTAGGGGGAGACAATGGACCTAAATATAGCTGCTTAGAGCTTTATTTTTATTGGTTTTTATTATTAATGTGTTGCACAATTTTGTATACTTTGGTCAGACAGTTTAGCGCTTCTCATTTAGAATCTTTGCAGATCAGGCCATTAGTGGCTGAAATGTTGCTGTTATATTAACAGACTCTTTCTCTGGTGTGCACTGATGTTATTAACACATGACATTATTTTACTATGAATAATTATATAAGACATTTTACTATTTCTCAGTTCCGTTTTTATCCTTTGGAAAGGTTTTACTGAAGGCATATCAAAATGGGAAAAAAAAAAAAAATCTTTATTTTCCCACTGAAATACTGTAAAACAAAATTGGAAGTGCCATCCTGAGATCAAAGCCGGGTACTTGTAGTTGGAAATGGTGGTCAGTGAAAAATGAGTCTCTCCTCTGCCCCTACAAACTGGGTCACTATTTTTGACTAAAACTGTCTAACTTCTGTCCACACAGAATGAACCCCGCATTCTGGGTAAAGAAATAGGCCAGAGTTTAGAACAAAAGACTACATTTTGCTGCTTTTTGATGACTAGTACATTCTTTACTTCATCCCACTGTTATTTAAAGTAATCTTAGAGGTGAGGAAGCACAGTCTTCTTCTCCCAAAGTGATAATAAGGCTTGGTGATCTCAGGATTCAGCAGGTGTGAAAATCTTAACAGGAAAATGGTACGTTTTCCTCTCAAACTTGAATGAATAATGCAACCTGCGGTAGCAAATAATCAAATCACTTTAAAAACCATTGAATTGCATGCGCTTCTGTTGAAATGTGAATTTTAATTCAGTCGTCTACGTTATGAATGTTCCCCAATGAATAATTTGTCTTTGCACAGCCAAGGCTGTAAAAGTATGAAGGAAGACTGACAACGTAGTCGAATCTGACAACTTGAAACTGAAATGTCACGCTTACTTCTTTTCTTTTCAATTCTTTTTTTTTTTTTTTGTTTACTTGCTTTAACCTTCTCTTACATTTTATCTCCCATTCACCATTTACTTTGTTTTTCTTTGGATATTGATTTTTCTCCTTTTGTCTGCTTGAATATCTCTCCCTACATCAAATTCACTGGTCCAGTGGAGAGAAGGATCAGTCAAAGTACTCTATTCACATCATTTCAAATCTGGCTTATTTTCTCTTCATATCTTCTCTCTCAAACTCTGGACTTCTTCCCTATATCGGCAGAGACTCTCTTGTGGCCTGAAAACAGATCAGTCAATCATACTACTACATCCCCTGCCCTCCCAATCTCTCTATTTTCCCCATGATTTTATCTCGGTCTCTGCAGACTCTGTCTTCTGAATGCCGGTGTGCCCATAGTTTCTGCTTGTTTTGTCTGTGTGTCTCTTTGTGTGGCTCACAGCGTCTCTCTGTTTAAGTTGATCAGTGGATCAGTCAAATCCAGTGGGAAATGAACAATGTGTTAACAGGCCAAAGCACATGTGGGAACGATGACCACTGCCGACACAGGAGGCCAGTTGTGTCTAAACGATGTCCACTGTTGGTTATGAGGGAAAAAAATAAAACAACAAGAGATGTGCGCAGTCAGAAACCAGCACCTGAGGTTGCAGACAAATTTAGGAGAAAATTACAGCCAGTGGGAGTGTTGTGATATTTAATGAAGCTGTGATTGCTGTCTTTTCTTTCATCACAACTTGTGTTGAGCAAAGTTTTAGAGCCAAGAATAGTAGTGGCCTCAAACGGAGCTTCAGGTCGAATCAGAGCTCGTTGAATTATTGTGCTTAC
This sequence comes from Poecilia latipinna, assembly GCF_001443285.1. Taxonomy (NCBI): domain Eukaryota; kingdom Metazoa; phylum Chordata; class Actinopteri; order Cyprinodontiformes; family Poeciliidae; genus Poecilia; species Poecilia latipinna. The sequence continues at coordinate 60,014 of NW_015112880.1, forward strand.
TAAAAAAAAAAAAAAAAGAAGAAGTGCAATGTGCTGTGCAGACTTCAAAGTACATATCTTGAAAGAGCAGTTTTTGTCTGAAATGATAAGATGAGATACGGGAAGCTGCAGTTGGTAAACTTATTTAAAGAAAACATCTAATTCCCTTCATTTGTAAAATGTATCTTTTAATTTTCATGCTGAGCCGAGCTGCAATTATTGCAGTGCAATAACTAAGTTAAAAGATAACTTCTCTGGAGGACAACCATGTAAACAACCTCTCATTTATAATTTAACATAGAGACATGGTTCATAGCACATGAAGAAGCTTCAAGGTATTGCATGATACAAGAAGCTAATGTTTTTGTAACTTTGCTTCAGATCTTTTGGCAAACCAAAGGACAAAGAAAGAAAGAAAAAAAAACAAAGTTGTTGTTTTCTTCAGCTACAGTAAGACATTATATCAAATGCAGCTTCTGTTATAAAGAAACACCGGGCTGCAAACTGCTGTGCTGATGAAAATCCTCTAAGAAAAAATTAATGAGCAATTTTCTGATAGTAAAAACCCATTATCCTTAGCCAGCAAAATATCAACAGTTCAATTTATGCATTGGTGATTTTTCCCACAAAGAAAGCAGTGCAGACCCTTTTCACCTCTGGCTGAAACTTTCAATGAAAACAAGTGAAACTGATAAAATCTAAAATAGTTGGAAAGGGAATTATTACTTTATTTATTCATCTTTTAATAATTTAGTACCATGGCAACATGATTAAAAGCATAAACACAAAATTGATAAAAGACGAGAATGCACCACTAAGAGCAGAGAATCTGCTGGTTATGTAACACAGACATAACTTTTGTTGTTATTAGTCCTTGATAATTTGACTTTTAAAAAGTTTTATAAACTTTTTTTTCTTTGTTCTCATGTTTACATGTAACCTTAAAGATTGTCGTTTTCTGATCATTGTCAATACCTTAGGTTGTCGAAAGAGACACACTTTACAACTTTTAACCATCCATTTGAGAATATCTTTATGCGTACATTAACTTGTTATTCAGACTCAGCTGAACCGTTTCACCAGCCACTGTTATTTCCCAATGTGAGCAGGAAACAGAAAAAAATGCATAGTGGAAACCATATTATATTTTCACGTTACTGCATAAAATTATATTCAGATCATTTTTTGCCACAGCTTGACATTAAGTGACACCAAACAAATCCTGTTTTAGGTCAGTTACAATTAACCCAAATTATTTATATCTCCTGCATGCCAGAATAATGGGACGGAAATATCTTTTAGTAAATGTCTTTTTTTTTTTTTCATTCTGAAATATACATAATAGGGATGTAATGGTGCACAAAAAACCCCAACAAAAGACAAAACAAAACTCTGGTTTGCTATGAACTTAGGTTTTAGACTTAGCAAAGAAAACCAATATGTGGCATTGTCTTCACTTTGATCTGAATTTAGTTTACTGTAAGGTGTTTTAAAAGTGTAACAATACGAACTGACTGGAAATTTGGTTGAATTGTTTTTAGTGAACAAAATTATTTCAGTTCCTCTGTGGGTGCCAATGGCCCCAAAGTGGCTCTCAAGCGGTTTCTGCAGAATCAGGACTGACCTCCAGAGTCTCTACCTGGGTTCCCCTGGGTACCTGGCCATTTCTGGATTCCTGTTCCCACTTGTTCTCCCTGCAGACAAGCTCCTGCTCTGGGTGGTTGTGGCTTAGCAAGAAATATTCTTAAAAAAAAAAAAAAAAAACTATTATTGTGACTATAATAAAACCAGGAACAAGTCTCCCTTGTAGCATTTTGAGTTATTTACACTCTTTTTCAGTCCAAAGAAGGCCTGCTGCAGTCTATGCCTAGTTTATATAGCCTGCATTTAACTTCATCTCATCAACCAACTCTGCTACCTTGTCTTTGTTACAATGGCATTCTTCTTGCCACTCACATGAAGGCTGGATTTATGAATACATCAGTAAAAGATGGCCAGTCAACAAATTCTCCCTCCTGAGCTGTGAGCACAACTCCTTCAGACTTACCCTGGGCCTTTCAGCTTCTTCTCAGAATAATACAATACCGTAGGTACGGTGCAAGTTTGCAGTTCTGTCATTTCCTTTTGATTTTCACAGAATTGAACAATGCTATAAAGAATGATCAAAGCTTAGAATTGTAAGTCATGAGTTTTATTTAGAAGCATTGGATGCTCATCACACTTTTCAGTTTATTATTTACAAAATGGTTTTGAAAATGTATAATTCTCCTGTCAAATCTTAATTGTATTCTACTTAGCACATAAACTCCTGAGAAAATAAATATAACTTTTCAGTTGTGACATGAGAAAATAAAAAGTATAACAGTTTTACCAAAGCACAAACATTATGTGTGGGTTCCTAATGATGCTTTTTCAAAACTCTAAATTCTGTTATTTCACTTTTTTAATGTGAATGTTTCCTATTTCGCTTTAACATTGTAGATTTAGAGTAACTTGATAGTTATTATTGGAGAAGCACACCCATGGACACTGACAGCAGCATATTTAAGGCCACATGGCATGATAAATGAGTCAGTCCACCTTGTAGGATATTACCCTTTTCCTCCAGCGTCGCGTTTCATCCAGCTTTCCCTCAACTCTGTGCTTTAACACTATAAATACTAAAAGAGTGGCCAGCTTTTAAAGTTTATTCACTGTTAACGCTACCCTGACAGAACATTTTTGTTGTCCCCCACCTTCAGATAGCAAAGTTTGCACCGGAGCTGTGCCTGTGACAGGGACACATTCATCATATAATAAAGTGATGCAAGCTGGTACAAGACACCAAAATGAAACTCAGCGAATATGAGTCGTGCATAGTGAAGAGGAACGGTAGTTATTTCAGGGTTATTTCTTTGGCTTCATTGCCAATGATATCGAGGCAAAGACACAAATGTTTCACCCCTCGTTGCAACTAGTTCACAGGAATATTAGAAAAAGGATGAAGAAAAAAATTACTCTTGCTGGGTGTTAGATATTTTTGGTATTATCATTATTACTTTAGTTCATATTCAGTCTAATGTTAATCAATATTATTGTGATTTTTAGTTTTAAGTGTTCTCTTCCTTATGTGTGTATAAACTGACCTGGAGGTTACGACTGACTGTTTCATCTTTATGTGAGGCAGTTAACTCTGTGTTTCCCAGGCCTTAATTCTTATAAACCAGAATACCTCCCAACTGCCTGTGAGCAGTCGTATTTTGTCTCTTGTTTATCCTCCCTCTTTGTTGACAGTTTGACCTAGAGCTGAACTGGGCTCAGATCGTAGATCAGATATCACACCTGGAACTGAGTTGCTGGTTTGTTTAGGTTAGAAGTTTTACGACCTTTGTTGTTTTTTTCTGGCTGTTCTGCTTGACAATAAAACAGGGGCTCGCGTGGAAGGAGATCAGAACTTTCTGTGAACGGCTGATGAGGTTGTTGATGGAAAGTTCTCCTTTTGCAAAAGCTTTGTCTATAAAATTCATATACGTTGTCTGTGGTCTTTTTATGTAGGTTCGAGAAAAAATACCTATCACTGGGAATTGCATTACCTACATCTCAGAAAATAATTTCTATCCAAGAACATAATACATAGAAAAGAAAACAGAAATCACATAAATCATTTTTTTATTTTATTTCTTATGAACAAACATGCTTAACAACTCCTCCATGTATACATTTTTTTGTTGTACAGTATTCTGCTGCCACCTATTGTTTGGATACATGACAGATGTTACTGACATAATACAATCATCCTTTACACTCATCTCTTGTTAAGCAACTTATATAGATGCATATTCTTAAAACAAAACAACTTGTGACTTTGGAGGAGCAAATGTTAAAACGCTTTTCTCGTGATTTAAAGCATGTTAAAAAAATTAAACCTAAAGACATTTTTTTTTTTTTTTTTCAGAAGTAAATTTCATGCAAGAATAATGCTATACTGTGAATTATTTATGGACTTTTGTGAAGACTATTTACTAACTTATCTAACATAGATCTTAACACAACTAGCTTTTCTCATTTGAGCAAATACAATATCTGGAGTTTATAGCACTGCTTTTTAGAAGTCATGTGGGTCAAAGTTCAGAAGATTATTAGCTTCAGACCAGGCAGAATGCTGGGATCCATCCATTTCTGTGGCGACTTCGTTGCCACTGTCCAGTGTATGGTTTTGCCCACCAATAGATGCTTTGCAGTCAGGACATTTTGATCTCTGATTAGCTCCTCCACACTCTGTAATGACATAGACATGGCCATTGGGACATTTGTGCCAGTGGCCAGGAGGCATTCGCATTGCTGAGACGATCATCTTTCGCTCTTCCTCACTGATCCCTAAGCCTGTGGCTGGAAATTTTTCATCCAGACTCTTCAGGGCTTCTTTCACATTTACTTGATCTTGCTCAGTGAACTGGCCAGGCATTTCCAAGGCATGTCTGATTTCTTGAACTTCAGACTGCATTTTGCTCATCTGGTCTTTTGTGTCTGCAATGTGACAGCGGACATTGAGTTCAGCCAGTAAGTTGAGTCTCTGTAGCTCTCTCTGCAAATCAAAGACTTGTTGATCTGTGAACTTCTGGCTTGTGTTATTGAGCCAGGACATGAACTGATTGACACTCTGTCGAAACCTGTAACCATCTGTGACTAACATTTTTTCTTTTTCAACTTTTCGAAGCTTTGCAACTCTTATCAGAAAATCAATCTTGTTCTCCAAGATCCACAGATCACTTGCCGTGAGGTAAGATTTTTCAAGTTTTTGTTGGATCTCCTTATCCTCCTTTGGCATATATATTTGACCAATGTTCTGATTTTCAACCCACTGATTTTTAAGAATCCTTATTTTTTCCTCAATATCAGACTTTCTTCCATTTATCTTCTTCTTTACTATCTCTATCTCAGCCAAACTGCGGTTGATATGTGATCCATAGCGCAGATTCTTACGTATTGGAGTTTTACACCTGGGACATTCTTTTAGCTTTATGGCTACCTGCTGTTCTTCAGGTCCCTGGTTGACTTCAGACATCCACTGGTCCATAGCTTTGGATTCAAAGATGTGCCCGCAGTCCTCCAGCTGAATAAAACGAGCATCGGGGTCATCTTCAGTGCCAAAGAAAATCTCTGAGACGTCATCATGGTCACATAGGCGACATTTGGTTGGGCATTTGTCTCCGCAAAGACCAATGCATGGGTGGCCACAATTTAGGGTCTTTTTACAAGGTTGAGTGCATGGTGGACGATCGCATGGCTCGTGGCAAAGCTTACTGCATTTTAGGTGAGGGCACTGCCAGTTACAGGGCTCAATGCAAGGAGCACATGATTGCCCACACTCCCTCATACACTTACTGTGAACACAGCAGTTCTCACAGGGTTTCCGACAGGGCGGGCAATCACGGGTACAAGGTTCTGCACACTTGTGAGAGCAGATCAGAAGACGTTCACATCGTTGAGGGCAGGGGGCGTGGAAGCGCCCCTGGTAACACCTGCTACACGTACCGCGACAATCATGCCCACATTTTAACTGGTGCTTACATGGTGCCCTACATTCAGGCTGCACTGTGCTTGTTTTGTAAAAGCATGGTCCTTGCTGGATGTGCCCACAACGAAGTTTTAATGTGACTTGCACTATGCACCTAGTGCTGCAAGAGCTTCCGCAGACTGAATCGCAGCGATGTCCACAGGGAAGCAACTTCTGGCAAGGCTCCTCACATGTAAATGTCCCTGGATCCTGGTAGCAAGGAACCATTTGTGTGTGCTGACACTGAGGTATGATCTTCTCAACCTTCACCGGACATTTCTTTGGACATTTTTCATGACAGGTAAGTGTGCACTTGTGTCCCTTATCACATAAGATCTTCTCACACTTCTTGGTACAGTTAAACTCCTTGTGCTCTGGGTCATAAGGATGACAGGCTCTCGTACAAACATGGCCACAATCCAAACGAAACTGGCAAGTTTGGGTGCATCCCCCCTCAGGCGCTTCACTGAAATGATCTGCTTTAGAGGCCTCGATCTGTCGATTTGGATGATTCTGGCAGCACAGCGTCAGAGCTCTCCCAACCTGCTCCTTCTCCCTCAAGGTGTGGAAGATGTTGCTCCACAGTTCAACTCTGCTAAGGATCTCACTGTTGCCAATACAGTAAAGGCCTTTCTTAGCACGTGACAAAGCGACACAGACCCGATTGGGAATGTTCAAAAAGCCAACTTTTCCTTGTGGGTTGCTACGTACAAGAGACAACAAAATAATGTCATTTTCTTCGCCCTGATATTTGTCTACCACATGTACTTTGACCCCCGAGAATTCACTGGCAGGCATTTGTTTCCGCAGGCAGTGAAGCTGGCCAGTATAGGTTGTAAGTATTGTAATTTGTTCTGGTTTGTACTCTTGGAGGAGGAGGTACCGGCACAGAGCAACAACAAACTTTGCCTCATGAATATTCTGATGGCTTCTTCCATCTTTGATCTCTTCCTCTAGGTGGTTGTGTTCCAAAAAGAATAGATTTGTGTTCAGGCCCTGTTAAAATGAAAAGGAAAGCAAATTTTATGATATTCCCCAGTATACAGCACATTGCATGTCAGTTTCACTCAACTTAAAATTGTAGAAAATGTCTAAAAATTACAGATATCTTTATTCATGAGGGTTAGGGATCATAAGTTCATGGGTTCAAATAAGCATAAAAATGAATGCAAGTGAAAAATGCTTCAGTACCTTGATGTTTTCATACTCAAATACAGAGGGATGGTTCTCCAATGCAGAGTAAATGTGTGGGGTCAGAAGACGAGCAATATCCGGCCTCATTCGATGCTGAAGAGCAAAATACAAAGAAAAATTAAGATCAAACTGCAACTGGTATCGAAAACTGTTTCAAAATCAAGTTCAGCTAGTTTTTTGTTTCATTTACATCAGAAATGAAATAATAAAGTGCGAAAAACAAACCTGATAGTTGAGTCTCACGTAAGGCAGTCCCATGTTCACCAGCCTCTCAAACATAGACATTTCCAGGTTGAAGTTTTTAGCAAGCTCGAAAACTGTAGCACTGGGTCTCAGCTAAAAAAAAAGAAAAAAAAAAGAAAAAAAAAAGAAAGAAAGACAAAGATAAAGAAGATAACTTGTAAATCTTTATCTTGTACACTTTTTATACAAGTTCCTGACATTTTAAGGGATTTTATCTATCTTTCCTATTCAGTTTTTAGTTAAACGTGACACGTTCCGTATCATTTCCATCCATATATATCATCTTCATCTATTTATCAAATTGACTATTTTTTTTCTTGGTTGGCTCTGTTCCATATTTAATTTACCTTTCATCCCATTAGTACTATTTATCTTTTATATTTTATATATACAGATATTTTAGAGCTTGTCTGAAGCCAAATGTAATTTTATGCTTTACTTTATTGGTTTTATCATTACGTTTTTAAAGTACAATTTAAATATTTTTACCATTCTTAGGTCTGTCTCTGCATTCCCCGATCATAGTAATGATTGCCTTAAAATTTAGAGTTTATAAGACAATCATAACTCATTTGTCAAGTCAATTTTTTTATTTTTACTTAGTATTGTGTTTTCTGGCGTGATTGTTAAATTACTATGTTTTCTTGTGCCTTTGTTTTTTTTCTTGTGCCTTTGTTTTTTTTTTTTACAGATTTTTGTTGGCACCAATGGCCTTTATTTGACAATAATCTGACAGGAAAGGGGCAGAGAGAAGGGAGAAAAAACCTGCAACAAAGGAAGCAAGAACGGGAGTCGAACTCTGGATGGCCACGTCGAGGTCTGTAGCCTCTGTATGGGGTGTCTACTCTAACCACTGAGCCATGTTCCATGCCTTTGTTTTTTTTGTTTGTTTTTTAATGAGAACTATTCTTAGAATAAAATCAGATCAATTTATCTGATTGCTTAAATTGATTTTGTTTAAATCAAGTTAAGCGTCTCCTGTTAGCTGTGATAAGATCCACATGAACAATTTGATTTACTCTGCTGGCATCTTCAGTTGAACCTTCCACATAACTCCATCCATCCATGACTTTTATAAGTGGTCGATCACATTACAGTCGTTTTTAGTGAGGACTTGTTTGAAGCTTTGTGAGTGCAAGTGAGAAGAGCACTAATCCTAGAGTTGACATTATTGGTACTTTGTGTGTTGGGTTGACAGCAAAAGCAATATAAAAGGTATGAAAGTGTATTTCAACTCTCTTTTCTCCACTGTTTTGCCTGTGAGTGTTAATCTAAGTGTCTGTGTATGCAATCGCAACCTAATTTAGCTGGAGGACAGCGTGTGATTGTGCCAGTACAGTATGTGGGAGGGGTGTGGAGGAGGCAAGACGAATTCTAGTAAAAATGGGAAGCATTGTGTTCTGCTCGATTCAACACCAAACCTGTGATTAATGAATAGCACAACAATGCCAAAACTTATTTTACTGGGAAAGTGTGAGCCAGCTACTTCCATTACATGCATGGATTCAGGTTTGGCTTCTGCGAAAACAAGAGTCCAAACGCAAAGCTGCAGATGATGTCAGATAGTTTAAACCCACGGACACAGAAGATAAACTCCAATTCAAACAAAAAAAAACAAAAAAAAAAAACATGAATAAACTGGGTAATATATGCCAGTTATTGGTTTACAGCCGACTGAAGTTACACAGCAAGATGAGAACTGGACAGAATATTTAGACGTGATAGAACTGTGTGTAGTTGTGATCACATGCCACAGATTGCTAGACAGGCTGCCTGTCCATATGTGCTTGGCAGGCCTTGACAAGTTGTTGTATAATAGTGTACTGATGTCCAGAATATCACTCCTCACAAATCTCTTCTGTCTCCAGTAACGGTTTGCTCAATTTTCTTTTCTTTCTTTTTCTTTTTTTTTTTTTTTTTTACTGGAATTTCATTTCTGCCATATCCTCAAGGAACAAAGAACATAGGGAGCAGAACAAACACAGTGAATCATTTACAGCAATGCCATGAATAAAAATTTTATCCAGACATCTACGTGGGACAACTTCAATTATGTAACAGCACCTTGGTAAAACTGTGCATCAGCAAATACAAATCTGTGGCGGCGAGATTAATTAGAAACAAGATCCCTAATTGTTTGGGAAATTGCTTGTACCTGCTGGTGGTCTCCAATGAGGATGAGGTGTTGGCAGGCTCTGCTCAGCGTAGTGATGGTGTGGGCTTCCAGAACCTCTGCAGCCTCTTCGACAATCACAAGACATGGACGTACTTCCTGCAGAGCTTTACGGAACTTGGCTGCCCCAGTTGTTGTCATGCCAATAACCTAGAACGAAAATTGTTTAAGCCCGTCAAATCACACAGCTAAATAGAGTTAACTTCCGTGGTCAGGAAAGCATTTATTTTGATAACCTTCATATGGTGTGCCAGCATTTCTACAGGAAAAAACGTGTTTCAGCTATTTCACGATCAAGTAGTTCTGTACCGTTGCTTCCCTGAGGACATGAAGGTTTTCCTGTCGTTTAACATCAGCCATTCTGTCCACTGAGTTTTGATACGCCTCCTCAGACTCCAGGGCTTTGGTACGGACCTCTATTCTGTAGCGCGAAACCCACAACCTGCAAACACAGGTAAACACAACATTAAACCTTCAAGTTCAACAAGTGTTCAATGTTTTTTTTTAACTATTAGGGATTCCTGCGGATTAATTTAGATTATACAAAAAGGCAACAAAGTACACTGTTGAATTTAGGAAGATAAATAATAATGATGCCAAGTTTTTAAAATAGCTATGTATAATATTTAAAAATAAAAAGATAGTTGTTTTGTATTTTTTGTATGAGGTTTTGATACTGAAGTAAAAATGTGAAGAGAAACATCAGAATCCATTTTAATATTCATAATCATAAAATTATATTTATCTTAAGCTGAATTAAAACATTGAAGAAACTGGAAAAATAGGAGATCCAGGATATTGTAATTGTGGACAAAAAATATTTACAAATATCAACAACTTCACAAATATCAAATAATATTTAAAATGGCATGAGACATGTCTAAGTTTGCTGTGCAACAAGCTAAAATTAAATAATAAAAAGGTACCAAAAATAAATCCAAATGGGAGCGAAATTATGTAATGAAGCAGGTACAAATGAATCAGCTTCTGGTTTTCAAAAGACTGCCCAGAAAAGCCATGTTTGATGCTTAAAGCTGTAAATTATCTTTTGTTAGGTTTTCTCTCCTCCTGGGTTGTGTTTGTTAGTGGTGAGGAAGTAGGTTAGACATATTTAAATAAGCATGTAATCACCCCTAAGCCTTTTAATTTATTCCATTATACATACCTAAATAATGGACACATAATGATCATACAGTAATAATATTTATTATAAGATGACTGAATTAAAATCCTACTACGACACTGTTAATAATAATACATATTTTTTTCAGGATCACTTTAGTTGCTTTTTAACTAAATACCACAGAAGATCATATCAACAGATTTTGAAAGCAAACTATAGAGGTAGGCTTGTAGCCGTTTTCTGTCTACATGAAGAAAAAGTGCATGTTCACTGCTTGTAATTAGAAATGAAAATCAGAAAAATGAAAACAGAAGATGTGGTCCCTGTTTATTGCTTTTGTGAATAATTCCAAATGAATCCACAGGGAATCATATCAATTTGAACTATGAAATGTGGCCTTGATGAAAAGTCAGACTATGTCTACGCAAATAAGTTGGGTTGTGTTATTGCATTCTGTAAAAACTAGTTGCAATGTGGCCAAAAATCATTGTATAAAAATAAAATATATTTTTTTATGGATTATGCATGGTTTTATACACTCTAAATTACAAAGAAATAATAGTTAAACAATTACAAAATGATGTTGGATTTAATGAACATTATGACCCCAAAGTCATTTTTCCTTAATAATTAAACGCTTGCAGTTACAACTTGGCTCTGTGGGAAACATTTTTTTTACATATTATTTGACTTAATTATTTGACTTAATTAAACACTTCTGGGAACATAATTCTTCTGCAAGTTTGGTTAGAAAGTAATGGAAGCAAAGCTGGACATTGAACAAATTGAAATGGAGGGCAGTTAAAATAAAATAAAAAATAAATAAAACATTACAGAAACAGGTGATTAAAAGTAAATAAAGGCACATGGTGAACAAAAGAAATGTAATTAGAAATGCAGATTTACCTGTAAAGTCTCCATCTGTCTTTCAGACTAAGACTCCAAACGTCAACAACATTCTCCTCCTGCTGGTCAGTCATAGTCGAGCTTTTCCCAAGTTCCTGTCTGATTTTTTGCTTCATCTTTTTCCTTTGGTGCCCTTGCACCTGGGCAGATAAGAAGAAGTCAAACTTTTATCATCATATTTTCAGTTGGTTACAGTTAAGTTATTAACTCGATTCTGTGGCTCTTTTATTGATTAACTGAAACAGCATTGTGCTGAACAGTTTCAAAAGCTTAAGTTAATAATTTTGAAGGGATGAAATTACACATAGGAATCTTCTTGACAGAGAGAAACTTACGTGTGGTACTTGGAATAATAAAGTTGCTCAAGTAAATCATGATGCAATAGTCATTTCCATTAACCCGTATAATCCCATCGGCAACAATTATTGCCAGACATTTTTTCTAATTTCTGGAAGCTCTAAAAAAATTGTTTTGACTTTTCGCAGCTGACTGAAGTTTTGAAATAAAATAATAGTGTGTCTACTCTAAGCAATATCGATTTCATGTATCTAGTGTGAAAGGTCACATGACCAGACCTCTTTACTTCCTGCATGTAACTTTGGAGGTAAATGTCAGTCACAAACCTGCACAAGAGGAAGTCAGTAAAATACTTTAATAAACACAATTAAATAAAAATATTTTGAACATATGTTCTTTCAAGTGTCTTCTACTGATTATATAAAGGAAATTGTATCCCTTCTTCCATCTTTTGGTCATAAAAAGAGTGTAAGAATGAGAACAGCTGATGTATCCCTACCGGGTCTTAGGTCTCCTCTGTTCTAATTAGACAATCACTACCTTGTTATACTCGAGGTTTCTCACAAAGAGTGTAGGAACCAACATTTCTGGTTTGGTTCAGCAGCATTGTAACTCTTAGGATGTTGACAAGACCTTGAACATAGAGGAGGGGTCCATCCTTATCTCTAAGCCCTCCCTAAGTTCCAGCAGAATGAAAATACAATGAACTTCACATAAATGTAGTCACTCCTGCAAAGGCTTTTTTTTGTTTCCCAAAGAGAAGATACTTTCAAATTCCACTAACAAGAATGCAACCGGATAACCATGGGAAGAAAGTGGTAATGCTTAAAAAATAAGGAAATATGCCCATAGCTAAAAATGAAACATGTTGAAATGACTTTGGAGTTGTTTTGATATTTTGACTTCCCAGTGTACCTGCTGTACCTGAAAGCAGCATGAGCAGCTGTTTGGGCTGATTGGATGCTACAGGAAGCCGTTCAGATTTTTGCAGTATCTGCATTGCTTACATCGAGTTCATTGAGTGCTTACCTGCCATTCTGCTGTGTTCTGCTCAGCCTGTATGTCTACGTTGTCCAGGTTCATAGCCAGCATCAGTTTTTCCACTTCCCTGACGTCCTCCTCCATGTTCCTTTTCTTCTTGTCATCTCTGCCAGCTCTGGGACCAATTGTCCAGCCATCATCAATCATCCGCTCTGCTTGGATCAACTCAGCCTCCTCTTCAATTTCAATGAGGTCTTCTTCCTCCTCCATTGCTTCCTCTGCTATACAGAACACAATAATAACATATTGGATGAGAATCAGGAAAGCAATATTTGGTTTGGGCACCAATGTAATGCTATAAAATAATAGGTTTTTATTAATGACTGTTGAACAAAGCAATATAATGCAAAAGACAAGGCTCCACCACAAAAGTACTTAAAGAGCAAGAGAAAACAGTTATAAATTAAGAATATTATAAACATATATTTTCATATTTATGTGTTGTATGCTTTATTATGCAAATTTAATATTATTGTCAAATTGCTCAGCTTACTTATTTTGTTTTGCTATCAAACAAAATTCTTCTGATGTCTTTCTGATCATTTTAATGTTATGGAACCCATATGGATTTCATTTAGCAGGTTGCAATGCCAGTCACCAAAAACCTATATACTATTTTACAGTTTAAAAGACCTACCTTCCTTTCCATTTACAGTCTCTGGCTCCCTCTGCTGGAAGTGAGTCGACCCCAAACCCAACCACTCCATCATCAGATTGGGGGTCTTCTTACTCCAGACCTCAAAGCCATCCTCCATCTGCAAGCAAGACATTTGTAACTCATTCCCACATGGGTTTCCGGTTTGTTTCAGTTTTCACAAGAGTAAAAGAAAACAACAACAACAAAAATTACTTTCTATTGACTCACAGGTGGGGAGTTGAGATTCATCCAATGTTTTTCTAACATAAACCTCTGGAGGAAGGTTTCACGCATCACACCTTTGAGAGAACACTCTAACTCCAAGCTCCGGCTTTTGATTGCCCTTTCCTCGTCACACAGTTGCCTGTAGATCTTTAAAAATAAATAAGAAGTACAAATTATTGCAAAAAAAAAAAAACAAAACAAAAAAAACTAAAATATGTTATTTCTTTAGTTCAATCGCCATACCTCCTCACACAAAAGTTCAGAGGATATTTGAAAGCTCACCTGATTGTATGCAGTACGAAGGTGTGACGGTAGCGTCCGTTTGAAATGTTGTGAGTGGGTCAACTCACGCAGATTGAACTGTTTCAGGATCTCGCTGTTGCTGCGACCTCCGACTCGTACAATGCCGTTCTTCAGAAATTTGTGAATTCCTAAGGTGCAAAGGGAAACCACAGGAATTATTGTTAAACATTGTTTGACCTAAGGTGTGATTTAAATGTCAATTTCTCATTGACTTTTTTTTTTTTTAAAGAAATAAATGTTAAGTATATTTACATTATCTTTATTTGTTATATTGATATCAGTCTTTGCAGGTAGATTTAAGCAGTATGGGAAAATATATCTGAATCCATTATGACTGGTTACCTTCTAGGAACTGATCCAGAGCATGGTTAGTATAGCATACAACCAGCATTGGAGCTGAATGAATGTCGTTCCAGAGATCCTTATTGGTCAACAGAGCCTGAGCAATCTTTAGGCCAACATAGGTTTTTCCTGAAAGGAAGAAAAGACACAGATTGCACTAATTTAGATACATGCTTGTGTTTCAATATTAATTAGCGCAGCAAAGTGGCATCCTCATAACAACTTCTGCAAGAAGAACACAGTATTTTTTTGCAGTAGAATAAAACCAGAGCCTTAAAAAAAATGGCATTATAGATTAAGGCTCAAGCAAAATGTTTTAGGCTTCTCACCAGTGCCAGGTGGTCCTTGTATGATTGCCAACTCCTTGGTGAGGGCAAGCTGAAAGGCTTTCATCTGAGATTCATCCAAGCCCAATTCTTCCATGTCAGGCCAGGCATTTACATCCAGGCTGTTAAAGGGCCTTATGCTCTTTTTGTGTTCAGGTTTGGCAACGTGTGAGAGGTCATAAACACCCTGCCTTTGTAGGTATGCTGGTGGTAACACATCAGTGGAACACTCCACAATGTATCTGAAAGCAAGCATATCCATATTAATCCAACTGGCTCATTTGAAATGTTAGGCCTTTTGGTATGTGTAGCAAGATGTTGCAAATTTTCTATAAGTCTATTGCGAAGAGAAGAGTCTCCTTGCAGCTATCAGTTTGGGTAGCAGCTTAAGAAACAGTGATTTTAAAAGTTAAACAACGGACTATTCTGGAGTTTATTGTGCTGAGAAGGATTCTTCATAAAATGAAAAGGAACACCAATAAGCTTAAGCACTCCTCTTCACAATGCTGTAGCATTGTGGGGGTTATCTTCAGTCAGAGGCTTCTTCAAATCTGCTAGAGCACAGACCACAAAAGGAGATCAATCTTGACCACAACTATAACCCTTCTATGAAAACAATAGCTACAAAAACACTGATTTGAAAATAAGCTCTCATTGTGAGTTCTCTCACCTTGTTTATCTGTAGGTGCAGTAATGGCTAATTTTAAGTAACATTATTCATCTATCTTAGGTTTTAGAGCTCTTTCCCAGGAAGAAAGATGTAATTACTAAACATGTAATATACTGAAATGGAGGATTAAATTGGTTTGTGAAAAAGGCAATTTAGTGACATTTCCCCCAAATGGTTCAAAGATTTGTTTTCACTCAATGACCTAAACAATGAAGTCCATATTACCAGCTAGAGAGCTAATGGATATTTATACTTAACATGAAATAGTAGTGATGTTTGCAAAGAACAGAAAAATGGGCTGAATTGAAAAAGCCAATCTCTTGTAATTTAAGAATTACAACAGCCAATGAATTTAATACCTGGGGGACAAGCAACATTATATGATTCCATATGTCATAGAGGTCATCATATGTTGTAACTGATGTGGTAGTTAATTCATTGAATGACAATTATCATTTCACCATCAAGGTGTGCAATTTCAAATGCGCAAAAACTTGTTTGGATGCAACTCTGCTCGCAAATGGTATTTTCAACCACTTTTATGAACTTCTAGTGTTATTTATGCTCATACCTGATATAGACCCTAGAGCCCAAGATACCAAGGCCCATGGAGAGTGGTAGAATTTATGTGATGATGGAAAAAATGTCATGGATGGAGAAAATTTGTGTAATCAGGTGTTATAGAATAAAACTGCAATGTAGTGTTTTCTTATTGCTGTACAACCCTAGTTAGAGTTGTTGAATACATAGCTGAACCAAGACTATTACAGAAGCCAGTCCTAAATTCCATTTAAAAGGTTTGCAAACAACAGTTTCCACAAAGTTTCAGGTTACATTCTGGGCACTTATGAACTAGTGTTACCAAGGAGTTAATTAATTTTGCAAAGCATGACAAATGTACTTTCTAGGGGTTAGGTCACATAACATTCTCAAACATATTCTACGTATTCCAGCTGCTTTAAAAGCACAATGGAATTCAAAACTCTTCCACATTACACAAACGGCATTACCTCTGAAAGGGCAGATCATCCTCAGTCTGCTCCTGTAAGCCTTCCAAAACATATCGATAAGCCTCAAAGTATGCAGTCGTCTCAACCATCAGAAACAACTGATCTGTCTGTTAGCAATAACAACAAAGGAGACATGATATAGTATCTATATTACAGATACCACATGTACAGATACCGTATATAAAACCAAGTTATGTTCTTCCTAGTGTCTTTCTGCCTCA
Source organism: Poecilia latipinna (assembly GCF_001443285.1). Taxonomy (NCBI): domain Eukaryota; kingdom Metazoa; phylum Chordata; class Actinopteri; order Cyprinodontiformes; family Poeciliidae; genus Poecilia; species Poecilia latipinna. Next base: position 76,240 of record NW_015112880.1, read on the forward strand.
CCTGTATTCTGGCTAACTTCACCCTACTTTCCTCTGTAAAAGTAATCTGGACCTGCCCTTTCTCCAAGTACTTTGGGTCCCGATCGGACACTGTGGCAAACAAGAAGCTCTCAAAGTTGTCATATGACAGGCAGACCAGGGAACCAAAGAGCAGCCTCTTAGAGTTCTGCCAGCGCACAAACTGTAAGAACAAAAATAAAAGCATTATTAACAGCCTTGTTTATAGCTTCATTTTGATGGGAGACTGACGAAGTCTATCCAGAGCCTCACCTTCAGTGGCTGAACATCAAACTGGACAATGTAGGCGAGACCAGTCTGCGTGCACTTGGGCACCACCAGGTGTGTGTCAAAATACACACGAATGTCATCGAAGTGCTTTATCTTCGCTGGGTTGTCGTTCCTTCCCATGGCCATCTGGTTCTGGAGCAACTGTTGAATTCCCTCACGAAGCGGCCGCACAAAGTCCTCTCTAAGCAGCCGGAAGTGTGTATCGAGGTAAAGGTGGGTGTTTGTATATCTTTGGGAAGTACGATTAGGTCTGAGAAACGGTTTGTGGTTCTGATGGAACTCCTCAGGAGTTGGGTAGAGTGGTATGTTTCTGAAATCTTCCTGTTCTTCATCTGTGGCAGAAATGTAAGCACTTAAACACAGAGAAATATTTTACAGCTAATCATGTGAATATCCTAAGGAGGCCTTACCTTGGTTATCAGCATTAGTCAGAAGACCATAAGTGTCCTTGTCTGAACGGAGGGTACCTTTCCTCGATTTCTCCTGGAGATGAGCTATTAGATCCTTGAGATTTTCCATTTTTTCCTCTACTTTAGGCAGGAAGTCTACACCTGATGCCCTCAGGGTGTTTATAGAGCCTTGGAGCAAAGTCACTAACATATTCACTGTATTGACAGAGCTTGCGGGGAATATACTGATCACCTAACAAGCATAGATGATAAACAGCTCATTAGGTAAAAGTATTTTATTCTGTTGAATACACTGAAGAATTTCCTATTGCTAAAAATGATTTTTCTTAAGTAAGTGGCATATTGTTTCAAGCAGTAGTTACCTCTAAAAGAATGGCTGTGATGTGTTCCAGATGCTGTGGGAATTGTGCTCTGCGGGTCTGGTTGGAGTCAGACATCATGCCTCCCACATAGTGAAGCAGGGTGATGCTTAAGAACTTTGACTCTTTTATGACGTTAGCCAGGTGCTGCAGGGTGCCTCTGTCTGTCCTTGAAGTGAAGGCTTTGCTCACCACCAAGCAGATAAGTTGGACAAGGTCTGGTCTCATTGGTGTCTCATCAAGCATCACTCGAAAGCCAGGATTTGAGGAGAGCGTAATGGCCACAACAGAGGGTTCCTGTTTGGAGAGGTCTTCCAGTGTTTTATAACCCAGGTAACGGAAACTTGGATTTGTCCCATCTCTGTTCTCATCCCTGCCTTCCCTTCTGTCTCCATTGTGTCCTCCTCTCCTTGCACCTGTTCCTGCTGCCCCTGCTCTCATTCCTTGTCTTTCAGCACCACCTGCCTGTTCATTTCTGCCTCCTCCAAGCCTCAGCCTTTCAGCACCGCCCCCTCTATGTCCACCTCTCCATCCTCCTCTTGCTCCTCCTCTCTGTCTGTCTGCATCTATTTGACCGGGCCCCTGACTTCGTGCTCTTCTTCTGACCTCTTGCTCTCTCACTCTGTCTCCCTGAAATCCTCCTCGTCCTCGTCCTCTTTGTCCATGTCCATGTCCATTTTCATATTGGCCATTTTCAAATTGACCTGAGAGAAGAATAATAATGCCATAGTGAATGTTTTTTTTATTTTTTATTTTTTTGCTATTAACAGGGGGTCTATGCATCGTGCACTGCAAAAGTATGCTTTCTCCTTGAACTTTTCATTAACCTACCAACATAGAACACAATTTTGAAACAGATGGAAAGTACAGTTTTCAAAAATATTCACTATAATCAGAACATGTAGGCAATGTAATTGCATTAATCCCCTTTTACTCTGATACCCCCTAAATCAAATTGTATGTAACAAAATCTAATTACCTGTTAAAATCTACTTTCTTTATCACTAATACTGTTCCGTATAGACCTCAGAGATGTGTTAGAGTATGCAATAAAGTATTATAACAATCAAGATAACCTAATGATAAGACAGATAAAGTTGTGAAGAAGTTTTATGCTTTATAAAACTAACTGGGATTGCGCAAAACTCTCAGCAACATGACACCATGTGTAGAGCCTGAATTACAATGAAACAGTGAAGAGCAACGTGTGGCAATGTCCAGTCAAAGTCCAGGCTAAAGGCCAATTGAGGATCTGTGCTAAAACAATAAAACTGATGACAGACTTCACACATTGAATATGATTAAATTCTACAACTATAAATGAGCCAACCACTTCAGAGTAAAATATTTTGGAAACCATCTATTTTTCCATCAGCTGCACACTACTTTGAGTTTGAACATTAAAATCCAAACAGATACATTAAAGTTTGTGCCTATAACATGACAAAATGTGAAATTCTTAAGGGAGTGTTGATATTGCTTCAATGCACTGCACTGTAAGTGTTATTCTGACAGGTATACTGATGGAAATAACTAACCATTATGAGTCCCTCTTCTGCCTGACCTAAAAGTCGGCCTTTCCATGGTATTTCATGTAGTAGTTGTTGATTCCTATGCAGGTTGTACAGGCTATTTCTGAAACAGAAAATAAAGTGGAAACAGATATAAACACCACATCCAAGTGAATTCCTAAAAACAATGAAATACCTGTGCATACCCAAAGGAATACAAATAACATGCATTTCTTCACTCTCAGAATCAACACGAATTTGAAAGATCAAAATAATGTTGCAGTCAGATAAGAGGTAGAAATGACATTATGTATGTCCATTCCAATTAAAAACAAACTTTATAGGCTGCTTCTCAGTTATTAGAGCAAAATGTGTGTGTACATTTCAGTCCCGCACAATATTAAAGTAATTAAAATCAATCTAAAAGGTCTTTGCAGAACATTTTCTTTGCAGTAATTTCAATTTGAAGCCTTGTGTTGCATTAATATGAACTTCAGTCAGAGGAAAGTGCGCCATCTTTAGGATGTCACTTCATTTCCGCGTTGGTGTAAGTTTCCTTTCTCTCGAAACTGTGATGGCCTTGACAACAAAGCATGTTATGTTAGCAACCCCCAGCACAGACGTCTCCCCAAATAAGTATTAACTCAACGATCTATATGTAGTAAGAACACCTGTTATTCATTCATAAGTTCTTGATAGACCTGCAATTGAGTTAAAATTAAATTAAATATTTATTAAGTGGTAATTTACAAATATTTCCAATAGATATACAGAATAATATTAAAATGAAAATTACTCACCTTTATTCAAATGTCCTCAATAATACATTACAGTACTTTATCACTAAAGTTGTCGAAACGTAAGAAGGTTCAGTACACCGGTCGCTTTATCTGGACGTCCGATATCTGACTGCGCCAGCTGTAGGCGTCTTTTTAAATACCTCTTAGTTTCCGTTTTCGTTTCATCAGAACTACGCCACCCCTAGAAAGCGCTGCAGGGGAAGGAACTGTGACTCATCTTAGTCAAATGGTACTGACTAGATCCTGGTGACTGACTGGTTGAGAGTTTGTTTAAGGACAGATTGGAGAGTGTTGATTATTATGACAAGTCGACGCAATTTCTAGAGAAGCTGCGCTAGACTCTGCTGACATATTTATCTGAAACTGGTGCTACTTATAGAATTATTATAATTTTATTTTAGAATAAGCATCGTAAAACACCCATAAATTTGAAATGCGACATTTTAGGATATGAAATGCAAAATAAAACCTGGATAAAAATACTTTCCTTGCTGTAATTTTACACTTATCCTTATTGTCACTGGCTCCTCACTATTTCGGAGAGCAGAGCAGCGGTCCTTTTTTTTTAACATCACAAAGGTGCGCTTCTTCTGGACGTGACTAAGCCCTGGTCTTGCAGCAGGAGGTCTGAGGTTTTTTGTATGTTTTTCATACGCTAATTTACATGATCAGTCATTACATGGCTTGATCAGTTTGCTTTATTTAATATTGCTCCTCTCCTTTGCCCAACAAAGATTTCCTCTCCAAGTGCACAGTATGGATAAAACGAATGCAAGGCTGAATGCCGCCCAGAAGTCACGACCGGAGCACACATTTCCCAGCATTATAAATCTTGCAGTAGAGGAAGTGATCTGCATTGAGATCCTGGAAGCATGAAAATCTGATAATCTCATATGGTTGAATAACACCACGGGTGTAGAGAAACAGAGTACAGCAGACTGTTTCTGAGGAAACCGAAACAAACGTCACTTCCTGTTGACGTTCTCACAACAATGTGTAGAGTTGTGAGTGTTGAGATCCTGCACCTTGAGTTACTTCAGCATCAACATAACAGGGTCCTGCAGATTATAATGGAGGAACTAGTGTCGCTCCACTCTGATGAGTATTTGTTTTGGTGTCACTGCAGGAACATTGCCATAAACTCCTCCCAACGTCGGGGCAATGGTACCGCAACATCAAAAACGAAACAGAACAGACTGTTGCATAACTGGCTGCAACAAGATTATAAAGTTACCAACTATGCTGTTATCAAATAATAATAATAATAATAATAATAATAATAATAATAATAATAATAATAATAATAATAATAATAATAAAAATCAACTTCCAAAAACAAATCAATATTTTTATGGTGAAATCACATTCAGGGATTTTTTTTGTCATGTTTTTAATTATTTTCCACTTACTTTACTTGCATTCTGTACAGCGAACCCTTGATCAGTATTTGAGAGAAAAGTGAAGGGACTGAAGTGCCCAGATTTAACAACGGATATTTAGTGATAAATGAATTATATTAATTTAAGTCATAGCAATGTTCCTTGCACAACTGCTACATTGGCCTGCAAAAAAAAAAAAATAAATTAAAAAAAAAATAGAGCCAAGCATACTGACTAACAGAGCTTATACAGTGTAAGACCAATAAGGCAATATGTCTTTATTGGGCATTTTTAGATGGAAAACTACATCATTGGGTAGTTTAAAATTCTGAATTGTAACCAGCTGTACACTTGACATTATTACACCTTATATGATTTATCTATTGACTTTTTTTTGTTTGTTTTACATTTAGTTGTGGTCTTATTTTACATAACGTGTAATGGAACTGAAACACATACCCTGATTCGTTTTGTTTTGAAAAAAAATATATAAAAAATAAAGAAATAGAACTCCCTCCGCCCTACTTTTAGCTGGGTCATTCTCCGGCTGACTGGTAAGGAGCTGACTCCGCCACTCAGCTGGAGCAGACGTCATCATTCATTATTAGCAGGGAAGCTAAGGCTGATGCAGATCACTTCCGCCAGTGTAAACATGTAGCGGTTTCTGCGGTTCTTATGTTATATTTCTTCCAGCCAGCGGTCTAAAGAACTGATGGCCCTTTTAGTGGAAAAGTATCGTTTATAGAACCAGACCAGTGCGGTGCCAGCTTCGTTACTAGCTAACACAATAGCAAGTCAACTGTCAGGGGCCGTGTTTTTATGAAGGCTACCGTTGCTAACAACGGCTATCTACTACAGCAGGTATAAGAACTGTAACAGGGGGGTTAGTCAACCGAAAAATGTCAAGAGATGATTTGCAATAAGAACTCACCAAGAAGAGGAGAGAAATGAGGACGACTAGAAGTGATCGCTCGTCGTCGCCGATGAATGGAAAGCAAGGTACGTGGAAAACAGTGTATTGGGTAAAGTTAATTAAAAGACTGCCAGGTTGCGACTACTCACGAAAGCGGTTATAAGTCATCAGTTCATAACTTGTTAAAACATAATCTCTCAATTCTGTTTGCAGTTGTTTACTATTGATTTTTAACTGTAACGTTGAGAATAGACGCTTTTTTTTCCTCTGGTAGACTGGGAAACCAAACGGAAACGGAAAATTGCAGACATCACCCAGGCCCTTAGTGTGGATCCAGTGGACGTAGCAACGCTGAGGAGGATGGCAATCAGTGAGGGGGGATTGCTGACTGATGAGATTCGCTGTCAAGTCTGGCCCTGGCTCCTCAACATCCCCCCTCACCTTTTGGATCAAGAACCTGGTACAGTTTCTTGCATAGCTCTTTATTTTTTTATATATATACAAATGCATATGAAAAGCAATTTTGGATATACATTTGTTCCCTGCACCTGAACAAACTTCCGCTGTTTTTATTTAGCATGATGGCAGTTATTTTCACATTCTGATCAGGTGCAACTTCTCCTCGCATACACTGTTTGCTAATGGCAATTTGTCCTCTCCAGAAAAAGTAGAGCGGGAAAACAATAAGGATTACAACCAGGTCTTGCTGGATGTTCAGCGTTCTCTACGAAGGTTTCCACCTGGTGAGTAGTTTGCATAAAAATAAAAAAAAGAACTGCTGTTACTCACTGCTTTGCAGTATGTCCAACATGTGGGGTGCTTTTATTAGGAATTTAGGAAGATGTCATAATCTCATGCAAATTACTGTTAAGGTCCTGGAAATTCTTCTTTTTTTTTTTTTAGGGTTTAGGTTGTTAAAGAAACAAAACTTTTTTATTATTACTAACTTAGAGTATCATATTAGAATTTGATTGTGGGATGCTGTAAGGTTTTTACATTTTTATATTCTGCTCACAAAACACCTAAATGAACTAAAATAAATAAATATTCTCTTGAAATTAATGCAGTCTTACAAATCTTTGACCTTACTTGCTGACCTGGAGTGTTCAGCTGGCAGTCAACACTGATGTCGTTTTTATTGGATGCACTTTGCACTACAAAAAATTTGCCAAGTCCTCTCACAAGTGATTTTCTAAGTAAGAACTGGTTGTGAAACGCTGTGCTTATGTTAGTTGGCCCTGCAAAGGATTGTCTAATATCCACCAGTCTGAGTATGTGGCATTGTTGATCACATACCAAAGTTTAGTATTTGTTATTGTTTGTATTTGTTAGTATGCAGGTGAAAGTTTTATTTTTTTTCAAGTAAATGTTTTAATGTAGCACCTGCTTGCACCAATGTTGTCTCAAGGCACGTTTACAAAACAGACAGTTTAATCAATTCTACAGTCAAATTCCAAGTCAATTACATACATTTCAAATTGATCCCAGTCAGTAAACTAAGTTTTTAATTTATGAACTGCCCTGTTTAGATTACATTGTTTTTTTCAGCGCTAAGGTTAATACACTTCACTTTTAATGCAGCCTCAAAACCCATTTCAAAAAGTGCATTTTTTAAATGATTTAAATAGAATATTATTAAACCATATTTGTTTCACTGTCTTAAAAAATCTGCTGATAAATGTTAGCCTCAACAGATTTTGACTGGTTTGTCCTAAAATATATATACATTTTTATTTTTAGTTGCCCTGATGTTTTAAATATATTAAGATATTAAAAAAGCATCAAGACTGAAAACGTATAACAGCTAGCAGCAACATTTTGTCTTCAATGCGCTTGTGCAGGTATGCCAGATGAGCAGAGAGAGGGTCTTCAGGAAGAACTAATTGACATAATTCTGAGAGTTCTGCAACGTAATCCCCAGCTGCACTATTACCAGGGATACCATGACATTGTCGTCACCTTCTTGTTGGTCGTGGGGGAGCGCCTGGCAACTGTTCTAGTGGAAAAACTCTCCACACATCACCTCAGGTACATGCCTAAAGCAAATTGGTCAGCAGCTTGACTTCTGTTAAGATTATCTTTTAAGGTTATATTAGACTTAAATCTGAATTCTTTGTTTTGCCCTCTATCACAGGGACTTCATGGACCCCACCATGGACAACACGAAACACATTCTTAACTATCTGATGCCTATTATCGAAAGGGTCAACCCTGAGGTGCAGGACTTCATGCAGCAGTAGGATTCCTTGTTATTTTATACTTAGCTATGACTGATGATGCTGGCTCTGGTAGATATTCGAAAAGCAAAATCCTCCAAAATGTTCATGGTGTAGAAAGAGAAGGACGATGCATGCGCAACTTAAAAGAGAAGAAAACATGAAAAATGTATAAACACTTTACTTTAGACAGATACGACAGTTTTGCAGGGACATAAATCTATCAGCATCAGATGGAATTTTGCAATCCCTGAATATTAATCCTTATTAACATGTTCTGTTGTGAAAAATCCAGAAGTAATGTTCTATTTTTTTCCAAAAAAAAGCTCACATAAATGCTCCACATTAATATACACAAACATTGTAGTCTCTGCGCTCTTTAACAGAACACTGATCCTATTATGATAGCTTAACTTTGGACTGTAAACAGCACGTCATTAAGTCCTTTGCTTGGCCCGCTGATTCCATTGATGGCCTTTTGAACTGACTTTCTCTGTCTGGTCTCCTCATGTAACCTAAAATTTCTCATCATATCTTATTGTTTTTTGTTTTAAAATGAATATTTTTAAAACCAAACAACAGATTTGGTAAAAACAAATCTGTAGTTAAGAAGCTGTGAATTATCTCAGGCTTGTTTGTAAGTTAATGTCATTGTAAGTCTTTTATTAATTCTCAGGGCTGAAGTGGGCACAGTCTTTGCTCTCAGCTGGCTGATAACCTGGTTTGGCCATGTGCTCTCTGATTTCCGTCATGTTGTACGGTTGTATGACTTCTTCCTGGCCTGCCATCCACTGATGCCAATCTATTTTGCGGCTGTGGTAAGTTTCCTCTCAGGTCTACTTAATTGAATATTTCATCAGAGAAAATATTTTTGATACAGAAATATGAAAAAAATAGGAATGTACAGTATATGCTCTCAATACTTAGTTTGGGTCCTTGTGTATGCATTACTACATCTATGCAGGGTGGCATGAAGGCAGTCAGTCCATGGTGCTGCTGAAGTTTTATTCCTTTTTTTTTTCTTGTTTCTCTTTTCCCATCACATATTTTCCTTCCACTTAACTTTCCACTTGTATTCTTAGGTACAGTAATTATTTTTTTGCATCTTGTCATTCATGTGTAAGATGTCAATGGTTGTCTGCTGAACAACTGTCAGATTTGCGGTCTTCCCCAGGATTCTGTAGGAATACGGGATACTCTAATTTGTTAAAAACCTGTTTATTAGGATTAAGACATAATCATTACATTTACAAGGGGAAAAGATTCTACTCTACTGAGATGCTGCTGTGGCTTAATCAGATTTACAATTTGGCACATTCCCACCCCCATCTTTGATACAAGGAGAAATAGTCCAGTGCTGATGTGATTGATCCCTTAGGAGCAGGGTCGCTTTAGCCCTGTCACATCTTGATGTTCGACATGTTTTGTTTTTCCTCGAGATTGCAACTAGTTTGGCAAGCCCGATTTTTCTCTGAAATGTTGTTGCAGCTTGTTGCACCCCTGACGGCAGACTCTTTCACTCAATGGCACTCACAGTAAATGCTTGCACTTGTCACGATGGCCCTTGAGAAATGAATGTGTTATTTGTTGCAGATTGTGCTGCACAGGGAGGAGGAGGTGTTGGAGTGTGAATGCGATATGGCAATGGTCCATCACCTGCTGTCTCAGATTCCCCAGGATCTGCCATACGAGACACTGATCAGCCGAGCTGGAGACCTCTTTGTCCAGTTTCCTCCCTCTGAACTGGCCAGAGAGGCAGCTGCACATGAAAGGTAAATTAAGTCCTTAGGGCTGATGCTTGTAAACACGTTACCCTTACAGGCTGTTTCTGCCGTCTTTTACTTCTCTCCTTTGCATCCCCTTTTAATATAAAGCACAAATTAAAATGTCCTTTGCTTTTCACCAACAAGTGTAACTTGCTGTTCTTCTATTAACTTCTTCAATGTCCTTTTTTTTTCTCCCCCCCTTTTCCATCTCTATTTTCCTCCTAAGCATGGCGACTTCTACCTTTAAGGACTTTGAGCTTGCATCTACTCAGCAACGGCCGGACACAGTTCTCCGTCGCAGACGCAGACAAAAGCAGGGTTCTCCAGAGAGCTCGACAGCGAACCCTGTCATGACTGTGGCACAGCCTTCGACTGCCCGGCGCTTTGTCAGATTGGCAGTTATGGGTCTGACTGTGGCTTTAGGGGCAGCAGCTCTTGCTGTGGTTAACACAGCTCTGGAGTGGGCCCCCAAGCTGGACTTGTTTCCTTGACCTACCCTAAAACCAACATGACATCTTTTCTCTCCTTGACTGGTGGATCCTTTCCTAGAACCCTCTGAACACTTTTGGAGTCTAACACTGTCTGGAGAGTGCTAACTAAGCTGAACATCTTAACACTCCTCTGTTGTCGTCAAGGATGCGACCAAACATCCCGCTCTGAGAGGAGTTCATAAGTCTGTGGCAATTTATGAATCCTTAAAAGGGCGTGTAAATTTAAAAGCTGCTGACGCTCCTAAATGAAGAAATTCTCCATGTTAAAATGAAGAAAATATTTCCAAGGACTGTTGTTAATTGTGTCATAATTAAAGTTTATTTATATTTTGTAATAGGATGTCTGAATTAGTGTTTCGCTCACTGAGATTTATGCTGAAAGCCTGACTCACTTCACTTGAAACTTGCTGCCAAGAATGAGAGAATGTGTGTTTGTGCGTGTGTGTGTGTGTTTGATTGCAACTCATTTGTTATACGCATTTGATACCTGTACTGAGACCAACTTGAGGATCCCCTGTATTTAAACAACTGTAAAATTTGAGGGATGTCAGTAATTTTACTGGAACACGAAACCATTTTAGGGTCGTCGTTTTATGGGTTTTAGTTTCTTCGTCCTCTCCGATTGTTTTTCCAATTATAGAATTTGGATCTTTTTCTGTAAATGCAGCATCTTCTAGAAATGTCAATCTTCATTGTGCATTTTAATTAAGGATTGTGGCTAAGATTATCCTATTTTCATATAAAAATTAATACAAATGGGTATAAGTAAAGGAGTCTAATTAACATACGTCAATAATTTTATTGAAGGTTAACGCCGAAATCGTAGAAATGGCTTTTACAATCCGGAAATAAACAGTGACTTAGCAAAGAGTTGCAAGATAACCCAAATATTTAGTAAAACAGTCTTTAAAATGGTTCCTCTGAGACATACCCTATAATAGCTATTCACTCTTCTCTCTTTTTTTTGTTTTCCTCTGGGTAAGTGTGCACTAAGGAGGATAAATGTCTTTGCGAGGTATCTTTAAATCCTCCTCTGTAAATAAGGAGAATTTCTTAAAGTGGCTAGAGCAATCAAGCTGGTCTACCTGTAAAGTGCCACCCTTTCCTTGTTCTTTATAGTGGAATAAAATGCTCGAATCATGTTGCAGAAATGCAGATAGCACATTTAGATCCTGAACAGAATGGCATTTTAATCCCTACATTTAAGCTTTGTACTATATTGACTGAATTACATCTGTCCAACTTAATTAGAGAAAGCTTCCACACTTTAACTTTTTCGTTGCAGAACGCAGTATTACATTTTAAATCTAAACCAGCTGAGCAGCACACTTTGCTATTAAAAATGATTTACATTTAAAGTAGCTATAAAGCAAACGTTAAGCTTTGGTTAAGATCTTGGAACCATTGTTATTCTGCCTATGATCTCTAAGAGGATTTTTTTAATATATATATATCTTGGAAAGCCTGGCTATGTGGATTTTGCTTTATGCTGCTCTTTGGCTATGTGTCTGAAACTTAAGTGTGTGCCTGAACACAGAAGGGTGTGACAAATGCATGCCAAATCATCGGTGGACTGTACTGACATTTAAAAAATGGCTTATGTCTGAAAAAAAAAAAAAAAAAAAAACTACCTGTCTGGTTTGTCAGAACAGATTTTCTTCTGATTTCTGGTATATAATTTCACTTTCAAACATACTTATAAGCTTTATTTAAACACATGACACTTGGTAAATTTTGTTTCTGAGCGTATAATGCATTCATGTTGTCCAACCTTTTCTATTCACCTTTTTTAAATGGTGAGACTCCATGGTTTGGGAATCACATTAAAAACTTGTCTTAACAGAAAATTAGAAAGATGTCAAGTTGGTATATCTCTGATCTATGTAATGTTTTTTTTTTTTCCTTTAATTATAAAAAATGATGGTTGCAGAGTGGTGAGTCACCTACATACTTGTGATGGCATATTGTTCTTTTAATTAAGTTGCAGAAAAGCAAATCACTCAACATTTATCACTCTGTATCTGCATTGTATTTAAAAGATTAATAACCCATAGTATGAAACACAGCTGGAAATGGCTCTAAATTCCTAAACCATACTGAAGGTGACCTGACACAAAGGAATCTCTTCATGAAAACACCTGCTGATCAGTATCATAAAGGATCACTTGGTTACATAAAACGCCACTCAGTGGAATTTATTTTCATTGCACTAAATGATGTATCTGCCTTTTGATTATTTTGTTATAATAAAAACTGGTATACTAATGTTGTTTTACTATAGGTTGATAATAAACTTGAGTGAAAGTGTTTTCTGTATTTGAATTCTTTATTCGGTTAAAATATATTATGCTTTTTTTTATGCTGGAATAGTTTTTCCATTTTAAAACTTGTAGAGCATGAAACGTTTTAAAAGTTTTGTTAATTTTAGATAGTTGTGCAGCATCATTTCAGAACAAAACTAATCTCAGGGCCCTTATGCTAAAAGTGGACAAGTTTAATGAAAAGAGTTAAAGGGTTAGAAATTCCAAAATATATAGTGAAGTATGCATAGAGGTCTTTTCTGATTAGATTAATACCACCCTATGTTCTTCTGGACCCTAAGAATAATTGAACGATACTAGATTCCAGCAAGATTAAAAACCTAGTTGGTCATCCTATTGTTATCCACCTTCATTGCTCTGGTTTGTCTCACAATATATGAATCTGACCTCCAAATAAAAGAGGCTTCTGCGCCTTGCTGAAGAAGGAAACTCCACCAATGTTTGAATAAGACTAAGTTTTCTTTTTCTTCTCTAAGCATGCCATTGTATGCAGAAATATTTTATAGCACAGTGCTGTGCACATATCTTTGTAATGGAAATTATACACTAAACAAATCTCGTTTTTAAATGATTCACATGTTTTTATTGTAAATTGTACATATACATCACAATGTTGTGAAGTGCTACTTGTGTGTGTTTATCCATATTACTAAATATTATTTTCTTTGACAGTGAGACCAACCTAAATTGCAGCTGGCTGAACTTAAAATATTCCGTAGTCTCTTAAACATGGACAATTTGGAGGTGTGTGTGCTTCTCGTTCTCTTGAGCTCCCTAGTCTCACCTTTTAAGTATATCAGGTTGCTTTGAGCTTGCAGTTTGATGCATTTGTAACCTTGTTCAAATTCTCTGACTGAACCAAAGTTGTGCGAGCTCATCCACGTTCTGCATTTATTTCTCGTTTTCAATGTCATTAAGCAGGTATAGTGTAATGTAAAGTGGACCTATGCGTAAATCTGAGTTTGTAAGCTCAGGTTCAGTTTACAATAATCACACGTTTTTCAAGTGATTCCAGTTTATTAGAATTAGAGTACATATTCTGCAGAATATTTGTTTCCAATATAAACTTGGCAAGGCATATTTAGATGTTGCTAAATGTAGTTGGAAGTTCTAAGGCAGCGCAATTCTGCAGTGCAGCTGGAAGAGCACAAAACTTTTATAATTATAACATTTTTATAAGGTAATCTAATTACTTAAAAATCCTAAGTCTTCGTAAAAATACAATGATACAATGACTTTAAATTTCCAGTTATTAAATGTGTGCTTCCTGTCTGAGTAAAGAGATTTAAAACACCTTCAAAGTAAACATCAAGACCAGCCCCTAAATATACAGATCACATAATGCAATACATTTTATCCTGCACTTATTCAGGAATGAACACTTAAGATGAAGAAATTATTGACATACATTTTCATTACTTACTTCTCCCCAAGAGCATCAAAATAAGGAGATCTACATAAAAAAAATGCAATTAATGTAAACAGTACACACAGCATCTTTCACCCCAGTCTGAACAGAAGACTGAATAATCCTAACAATTCCCAAAAAAATCGCATAGTTGGTACAACAGAACAACATTAATGAATTACAACTTCAAAATACTTTAATCTCAGTTAAACTTTGATTGCATTACATTGGTTCCCGTAATTGCAATCTTTCTTCTGGTGCTTTTTTGAGGAGTGCTGGGTTGGAAAGTGACAAATTACAGAGAGAAATTATTGAATTATTAAGACATAGTTACAAACTATCTTGGAGAAACATGAAGGGAGGTCCATGTATTGAAGCTGTTTAGGTGTTAAGGCTTTTTCTTTCACTTTTGTTAGACAGCACAAACTCACTGGTTGATCAAAGGCACTGCATTGAAAGAACCTGGAGATTAGATGTAACATATGACTTAATCACCAGATTTATCACAGGAAGAACTCTGACGTGTTTTTTCCTAGAGTTGACAGTGTGACATCTTTAATTGTAGATAGATGTATAAATTACATTTTCTCCTATTTTGGTTAACGTGCTATCAACATTTACACATGAGTGTAAAATATAATGCGTTCAAGAGTTTAATGCATCAGATTCTTAATACAATCGAAACAATTCACAGTGACAGAGCGGATTGTTGAGCTTATGAGTTTGTTTGCCTCAGTGACAGTTTTGGCAATTGGGATGACAAGGTTGATTGTTGACCCGACATCTACAGCCACCGGATATATCGCCAGTTCCCTGAAAAAAAAAAAAAAAAAAAAAGTTAGTGCATAACTCAAACAACAACAACACATCCTTTCTTTTCATATTGAACTACAGAAGTTTCTGTAGTTTCATTTTCTTTTGTATTGTGCAATGATATTTACTTTTGGTCCCCATCGGGCTTGTTTGGTGACCCAGCAGATTTCCGTCTTGCACATCAGACAACAGATCCAATCGCAGCCATCCTTTTTCTGGACGATGATGTCACACCGTGGGCATTTCATGGCTTCTCCATTCTGCAGCACGTTCTACAGTCACAGTATTTTTTAACACTCAGTTTGCAATAAAGCCCAAACAGAAAGCATAAGACATGTACTAACTGCCACTTTCTAAAGTTTTGTGTCACAATTGTGTTTCTGACACAATTGCGAAATTGTGCAGATTAAGTGAAATTACACACAAAGTGGGGGACTGAATCAATCAGCAAATATTCATCCAACTTAACAAAGATCAATAATTCAAAATGTGAAAAATAATAGTAGAATATTCCACCCCAAAGACTGAACATCTTGCCTCAAAAATTGCAGTATTGCAAACTATCTTGGCGCATTGAATGTGTTGTTTTTAGTCTGTGTGTGTGCAGTCATAATTAGAATTTTTTTAATTTTGAAAACAGACAGAAACATATTTCTCTCTGTTGGCAAGTACTTTTTCAAATCACTTCACATTGAAATAAGATTTCCAAAGCGATTAAAAATAGCTACATAAAAACAACAGCAAAAATAACAGTTACCACACTGAGCTCTAGGCTAGCTTACCTCCAGCATCTGCTTTGTTTTCTGAGCTGCCTCATCGTTCTCTGCTCGGATGCGCAGGTCATCCTGGTAGTCCTTGCAATTCATGTCTTTGTGGATGGCCTAAAACAAAGTTAGCAAAATCAATTATTTATTATACTTTTAATATTACAATGTACAAAAAAAAAGGGATTTTTAATTCCTTTGAGTCAAAATTGCAAACTTACTCGGCAGAGAATGCAATTGGTCTCATCGCAGAGGTCGCAGTGGAACTCGTTGACATCATCCTCATAGATGCACCACCCTCGACAGTTGGGGGTCTGGCAGTGGAAGCTGTGCTCGGAACGACTCTCTGCAATGCTCAAGCGCAGCTCCAAAAACCGCTGGTGCTCCTCCTCTGTGAGCAGCTGACCAAGGAATTGCAGCAGAATTACAGGTTGCATATTTCCCCAGGATAAGGGAAGATCAATTAGAAATTGCACGGTGCAGTAACACGTTTAAAGCTGCGTGTGCTTTGCAACACTGATTACTCCAATTGTGGGTTCTGACTGCAGCAGCAATGTTACTAAATTTAGATTCAATAATTTGTTGAAAAAGTTGAAACAGCCCTCCTTATTTATTATAAATAGTTTACATGACTCATTGGGTTTTCTGCATTTACTGTGTTTTAGCTCACCTCTTTAATCTCTCGATCCAATAACTTGCTCTCGCAATCCGTATCCGCACAAGACACCTCCGCATCCTGGCTGTTTATGACTGTCCCTTTAAGACACTCCCTGAAGGAAGGCAACATGTTCAATTGTTCAATTCAAACATTTTATGTGATTTTAGAAGTCTGTTTTTACCTCTTAAGCTACAAAAAAAAAAAAAAAAAAGTCCTCTCTAACCTGCAGAAGGTGTGTAGACATTCTCTGAGCACAACTCCATCTCCTGGCTCCAGAGTAGAGAAACAGATGGGGCAATCTGTCTCTGTGGTGTTAGTGATCAGGTTCTGGTCATCTGTGGCCAACAGGTGCAAGTAGTTCCGCTCACGTTCCAGCTGCTGAGCCTTCATTACAAGATCACAGAGGAGAAGGTCAACAAAACATGGATTTAGATCAGCAAGTACACATAGTTTATATCAACCATTACTGTCGCAATTTGCTTTATTTAACAAAAGTGAACTGGTTGTCATTCAGACCAGTTAGTCCCTTTAAATCATATAGTGGGTATTGCTTAGACCAGTGTTTTTCAACCTTTTTTGAACCAAGGTACATTGTTTTAATTGAAAAAATCACGAGGCACACCACCAACCAAAAATGTAAACAAAGATAGTCTGTAGCCACCTATATTACATATATAATCATTCTTATCAAAG
>NW_015112880.1:96876-98221 GCF_001443285.1 Poecilia latipinna
ACAGAGTGGGACTGAGTGGGTGGGGTATGAGGGAAACACAGACGTAGGGAAGCAGAGGAGGAGGCGAAAAATTTCCATCACTGTCGTCACAGTCTTGCTGAATACGTTGCTTTCACTGCTACCTGTAGCATTCATGCATCACTAATTCTCTAGTTTTAATGTAAAATGCTCTGTACCTACTCCCATCTAGTGGTAAGAAAATTACATGATTTCGCCACTAGTCACTACTACAGCAGACACTCAAAGATGGCATTATTAGCAGATAATTCATTTTCAAAAAATCTTTTAAAACCAATTACCGTATTTTTCAGACTATAGAGCGCACCATACTAGCACCTTCAATTTTTTTTGAAAAAGAAAAAAACAAAACAAAACTGGAAGCTGCTCTCAGTTTTCCATAAGGTCCCAGCAGAGGGCTGCTGGATATATCAAGGACGCAGCACTCCGTCTCCACACCGTTTCGTTCACGCCGAGCTTAAATGCTGCGGCTCTATTTCCCTCCTGTAGTGGCAGCTCGACAGCCCTCAACTTCAAGGCTGCATCATATGAGTTTGAAAACATTTCTCCGTCGTGCCTGCTGCTAGCATGTGGTTGTTCTGAATGAAAATTAAAACGTTCTTCTTTGATTTACAATTTTGACTTCTAATGATTCACTTCCTGCTAGAGAGCCCCCTGGTGGTTGAAGAAAAATACACAGAAAAGCCGTACCGGGCTATAATCCGCATGGTTCAAAGCTTAGGAAAAAAGTAGTGTCTTATAGACCGGAAAATACGGTACCATAGGTGAAATTGAATAATTTCCACGGCACACCTGACGATCACTCACGGCACACTAGTGTGCCGCGGAACAGTGGTTGAAAAACACTGGTTTACATGCAGTACCTCGTGGACAGTGACCTGGGGATCACAGTTTGAGAAAGACTGCATTAAAACAAGGCTTTCTTGTTTTAGCCCTTGTGCATGCGAGGACTGAGGCAAATGTAGAGGTCTATGGAAAATGATAAAGGTTTTACGTGTGTGGGGTCGGTTGTACCCCATTTCGACATACAAGGGTTAACACTAAACTTTCTCCTTATAACAAGATATTTCTCTTGAATTTCTTCCCAGTTAAACACTTCTGCTCTTCTACAATATACAACAAAATCAGATGAACCTCCATTTCCTTATGCTAACACTATCGCTAACTTACTTACATGTCTGTCTTGAAGTCAAGACAGACATGGTTTCAAATAGGGGTGTAGTGAAACAATAATTTCACGATACGATACGATATACGATATTCTGGTCATGGTATGATATGTATCATGATATTTGTTGAGCGATACAATTCACTACAATTCAGTGCA
>NW_015112880.1:102046-105926 GCF_001443285.1 Poecilia latipinna
CAGCATTGCGTACCTGTTCATATTGCAGTAAAGCCAGCTGTTCTTGCTGAATGCGTAAGACTTCATCCTGGTCTGGCTGATAGATATCTGGCACCTCATAGTCCTGAGGTCTTTCTGCTCCACACATCTCACAGCCGGGGCGGGTTGGTTTGTTGAGGAAAGTGCACATCATGCAGGCCCAGCCCAACTAAACACAAATACACAAAATAACTCCACTGTTAAAAATTTAATAAGGGTTAGCATATCCAAATTAATTTCATAATATGTCTTGCCATTAGATCATTCTCAGAATGAAGAAAACGTCACTTTAAACAAGATTCAAATGTAGTTCCATTGGGAAATTAATAGACTTTACATGGGAATGGAATTAATTCATATTAGACTTTTGATGTATATTTGTATGCTGTCTTTTTTTATTTTTTTTTTTATTTTAGCTATTTAACAGATTGCTTAGTTGAAATTAAGTTGAATTTATTGTCAATGTAACCTAATTCAAACAGGATCAAAATTATAAAGGCAGGTGCAAAAATAAACCAAAAAAAAACAACAACTTTATGAATGCTTTATTTAAAAATGTTCTTCTGGTCTTTTGGAATAATTCTGACATATTCTTACCACTCTCTTTTGCTGGACTGGGAGGTTTCTTGACATGGATGTGGCTTTTGATCATATTCACCAACTCATTAATAAGCTTGAGGTCAGGGTTTAAATGTTTGCCTTGGTTTAGTCTGAAACAAATTTCCATGTGTATATTGCATCACTAGACTATTCAGGTAGAACCAAAGATCAAGGCTGACGTAACTAAAGTTGAAACTGCAAGAACTCCAGGCTCCCCGATTACAGTGAAGCAAGTTCCACATTACTGCTGATTCTTCCCAACTAAGAAATCATGGCTAGCCTAAACAACAACTGGCTATTTGACCACAATTACAACTGCACTGTATAACTTAGATGGAAATAAACAGGGCTACCCTTAAATTACTGCCCGAAATAAATTATACCACGTGAAACATAGACTCTACTGTATCTTCTAAGAGAATAAAGATTGCATACAAATATAAAAAATGGAGTAGAAACAATAAATTAGCATAACAGTGGATTTCTGAAATGGCTTTCCCAAAAGCCCTGAACTCGAGCCTTGTTGGACTGTGCTTAAAAGTCAGGCTTGTGCAAGAAAACCATCTGACTTAAGTTAACTATCAATTTTGCAAAGGTACATGGTAAAATGTCCAGCAAAAATAATCTAAAATTTTTGTTGATGACTTCAAAGAGTAGTGTAGTCAATATGCAACTTGCAAAGGGGATGTTTGTTAAATATTAGTGGGGCTGAATGTGCATCCGGTCGAGCCTGTATGAATTTAAAGAAGGTTAATCAGAAAAATCATGGTTGAGTTAAATATTAAATTGTTAGTATTATGTCATTCATGCTTATGAACTGTGTATGTAAAAGTTTCAACAGAAGTGTGTTTGTCAGTCATTATCAAGCCTATGATTTTTACATTATCTACATTCTCACTTGAGGTTTAGGAGCAGGTTTGGGAGGAGTCACGGTTTTAGGAGGAACAGGAGGAGGAACTATTTTGTTGCCACTGCCTCTAGGATGAAGCTGCAATGACACCAGAGATTCTGCAATACCTAAAGACAGAAATGCAGTGCAAGTCAAATCACAAAGAAATTTCTCTTATTTTTTATCAATATTTGGTTGGATAAGTTCAATTTTTCTTTTTTCTTGTTTAATTAAGAAAAATGACAGAAGTCTCGACAGAAACTGCATACATAGTTTGCCATTCCAATCAATAACCAAGAGCTAGAAAAGATCAGCGATGCACCTATAATTTGCCTGTTTTGGCTGCTGTTTTATGTCAGCCACATTATTGTTAACACTACTGACAAAAAAAAAAAAAAGAAATTTTATAAACAATATAGAAGACAGGACACCATTTTCTATATCTGCAGTACGGACCAGCTATGCGCTGTTGTTCCTGGTCCTGGTTGTGTTGCTGCCGTGTAAGCTGTGCTGCATTGGCAGAGAGGATAAACAGGAAAGCCTGATCTCCGCTCTTGCGGATGCCGTGGCTGTATAATGTCTCTTGATCTTGGGCCAAGCGTTTTCCGATCACCCAGCGCTGGAGCGTAGGGTGGAACCCAAAGTCCTGACTGATCTGGAAATGTCCAAATAAAAAGAAAAAAAAGAAAAAAAGAAAAAAAATAAACAGCATGAAATGTAGAACAACAAAATAAATGTGAAATGGAAAGAATCAATAATGTCAGGGAAAATATGGAATTGTAATACATTAGTTACGATTAATACATTTATTTCAGACTTTTTGATTCATTACACTGTGTCCAATATTTTCTTTTAGCTTTAGCATGTCCATCAAGGTCAGTTTGAGACCGTTCAACAGGCTCAGTATGTTATCGGTATGCATAATGTGAATGCATAGCACTTAGAATATGATATTTAACCAAATACTGCATCTGCTTCTATTACAATACTGCAAACACTTTTACTGTGATGATGGATTTGAGTATATATGTTGTTTTCAAATCAGAATGGTATGGCTTACATTTGTATTCAGTCCCTTTAAGTGCATTCCACAAAATCCAGTGCAACTAGTTCCCAGTTGAGCATGCCTTTGGGTAATTTAACTCAGCATAGATCCAGCTGTTCTATGAAGGCTTCAGAAGTTTAAGGGAAAACAACATTGAACAAACAGCATCATGAGGACAAGAAGCACACCAGATACATTAGGAGTGAAGTTGTGAAGAAATTTAAAGATCAGCCACGAGGCCTGGTGTAACTCTGGGGAAGCCGGAGAGAGAGCCGCAACTTGGGTGGAAAAATCTGGGGACAGGGTAATTATGAGTGGTGCCTTGCATAAATCTGACCTGCACTGAAAAGTGACAATGCTGGTTGAAAGCCATAAAATGCTCTGATTGCAGTTTGCCATAAACGATGTAGGAAATAAGATGCTCTGGTCAGATGAGACCAAAAATTTACCTTTTAAGCCAAAACGTGACAGGGATGGGAGGAAAACTATTTCACACCACCTTAAACACACACTATCCTCACCGAGAAACATGATAGTGGTGGAAGCATCCAGCAGACAGAGAGGCTTGTCTAAGTCGATTAGAAAATGGATGGAACTAAATACAAGAAGCAAAACTCTCAGAAGCTACAAAAGACTTAAGACAAAAGATTTCACTAAAAGCAGTTCTGGTTTAAACATAAGGACAGACCTGGAAACACTAAAGCTAAACTAAAGTGTTTAAGTCCAAAATTCGTCCATCTCTCTCTTTCTCTGATGCCGAGTCTCTCGTCCATGCCTTTGTCTCCTCCAGGCTCGACTACTGCAACTCTCTGTTCATTGGAATCCATAAAAAACATCTTCAGAAGCTTCAATACATTCAAAACAGCGCAGCCAGGATTCATTGAGGGCCCGTAAATCTGCCCATATTACACCTATTCTGCATGACCTTCATTGGCTTCCTGTCACCTACAGAATTCAGTACAAAATCGCTCTCATTACCCATCAGTGTTTAAACGGAACTTCACCGGATTATCTGAAGGACCTTCTCATTCCACATTCATCCACCAGATCTCTGCGATCACAAGACAGCAACTTCCTCCACCTTCCTCGCTCCAGATTAAGGACCATGGGAGATCGGGCATTCGCTGTGGCTGCCCCCCGTCTCTGGAACTCTCTCCCGGATTGTTTGAGAGCTACGCAACCAGTGGTTCACTTCCAAAGAGGCTTAAAGACTTTTTTATTTAAGCAAGCCTATTCTGCCTCCACATGATTTTTATGATGTTGATTTTATCTATGATTTTAGTTGCACTGTGCAGCACTTCGAGATTTTTTCTAATGAAAAGTGCGGT
>NW_015112880.1:108464-152559 GCF_001443285.1 Poecilia latipinna
TTCACTAAAAGCAGTTCTGGTTTAAACATAAGGACAGACCTGGAAACACTAAAGCTAAACTAAAGTGTTTAAGTCCAAACTTAAACACATCCTATAATCTGTCGAAAGTTTGAAAACTGCTGTTCAGATATTCCCCCATCCAGAGAGCCAGAAGTAGTTGCAGAGTTCAGTTCTCCGAGTACCAATTCACAACACTGCTTTGCTTTACCCTATCACATAACAATACAGGGGTATAGGTTGCGTTGTGACAATTAGAAAAATACCTCAAGGGATATGAAAGCAATGCAGCATTGTGTAGATCATATGTTAATATTGCTATGTTTTTGTGTCATCTTGGACTACTGCAGTAAAAAAAAAAAAAAAAAAAAAAAAGGAAAAAGCATTACTGCACCTTATCTTTAACTTCTGCAATTGTCATGCCAGTGGAAACAATAAGGGTTACTGGAATATAGTCTTCTGACTCCGCATCCTGCACACCAACCATCAATCTATAAACAAGAAAGCAGAACACTCTATGAGATTAATGCAATTTTTTTATCAACTTAGTGTTATTCAAATATGTTTTTTTTTCTTTTTCCAATCAGATAAAACACAAGAGAAGGCATGACGTTAATATATACAAATTAAAGTCTAAGAACAAGCAATAAAGTGAGTGTCCTTTGCCTGATCTCCTGCATCCCCCACCTGAAGGAGTCCTGAGGGTAGACATGGCTCTTGATGTTGACTGACACTTCAACAGAGAGCTGGGAAAGTTTCTTGCACAGCTCAGCTGCTTCTTCAGAGTCTCCACTGCTGATGGCTTCACCCAAGGAGAGAGCCAGCGCCTCTGCTGCAGGATCAGGAACAGTTTAACACGTTACGTGACTTATTTATGTTTAAATGAGTTTCTGAAATATGGGTTTGTCCAAGTGTTCTCTGTGCGCATAGGTTTCACTTTCACAACCCTCCATCAACACAGACTAAAAAATAAAAATAAAAAAATGCTGAATATGTAAGGGCCGACTAAGCTGTAGAGATTAGTTTGTATACGACTGATCTGTCTTACTTGCGCAATCTGCAGTGAAAATAAGTGGCTAATCATAAACCGATACCAAACCGGGACCGCAACAACACAGAGAAGAAGATTTAAGAAGTCAAATATCAAGGTTTAAATAATCAAAGGAAAATCAAAACAAAACTTACCTTCTTTTATGTTCCCTTTGGGTGAAGTTTCAGAAGCCATTATTGTCCCCCAGACGTCAGGTAACGCATGAATGACGCACACTTCACAAGCCGAACGGTAACTTTTATGTAGTGTCCAACCTTTAGTGTTTGAGTTGTAGCTGTTAGCTCCGCGTCCAAAGTCTCCTCCGCTTATCCACTTTCAGGTCACAGAGGAAGCAAATATAAGGGGGCTTACATGAGTTACTTCCTGCCTGATTTTGCCTTTATGACGATCTTACTTCTAAGCGCCTGTCATCTGAACGGAAAGTGAAACTGGATCAAATTCAGGAAGAGAATATTTAAAGGGATCTGCCTTTTCTCCCACGACTCACTCTCTAAGCTCACTCTTTGGTTTGAGGTTTTATTATAAAAAAAAAGTAATGACAACAACAGAACTTTAAAACAATACAGACAATGAAACCAGTGTTATGTTATTTACATTAGATTTTTTTTTTTCAAAGAAAGTCAAAGCTATGACACCAAAAATCCAGCAGATGGCAGCATCCTTCTAAATTGGAAAGTACTGGACAACAACTGCTCAACTCATGTTTTATGATAAATGAAAGTAAAACAAAACAATAACAAAAATGAAAAAAACATAAAAAAGGATTGAGATGCAGCTAGGATCGCTAAAAAATAAAAAATGATAGAGATTAAATTATCGCATAAAAAGATACATTTTGAGTAAAAATGAGAACTAAAAATGCAAACAAACCAATTAAGCACAATCCTTTTGTTGGTATTTTGGGAAATACCAAAAAGTAGTGTTAAGGAAATCACAAACCTATATATACACAGTGCTGGAATTGTATATTGTTCAATGGAATGTTATTCACTTATTTTGTTTTCTTTTTTAATAAAAACAGACCAAACTTGATATATTTTACAAGGATTTTCCCTTTAATTACAACTGCAAGTGCACATCTTGAGAATGAAATGTTTCAACAATCCTCTGTAAAGTAGTTCAATCTCAGTCACATTTCTTAAGTCATTCAGATGCTTATCCCTCCTTATTTTAAACGTGTTTATGTGTATCAATGTCCTTGCGTGATTTTGTAATTTTATTTTAACTTAACTTCTTCAAAAGAAGAGAAAACCAGGAGGGTATTTGTTTTGTTTTTTGTCCTTTTTTTTTATTATTATTTTTTTATTTTTTTTACTGAAGGTATCGAATCCAGATGCACGGCGCACTTAAACTGGCCAATCACCGCGGCTCCAGCAGGAGGGGCTGGCGACTCATTTCACCGGCTCATCTCAAAGTTGCAGAGCATCCTTTAATCCCCGCCTGCCTCTCTGTCTGACTCCTCTCTTACCTGCCCGTTCTGCCGCCGCTGCATCTCCTCCCCTTCTCTCCAGCCTGCGAGACTTTTTTACTGAAGCCTTCACCCCGATAAAGAAGTGCGGCTCGAAGCGTTTGGAAAGATGTTAGCTTGCGCCGAGATGATCACTATGTGCCTGCAGTCGGCCAAACAGAAGCATCTTCGGGCTCAGCAGCAACAGCAGCCGCTGCACAGCTCCGGACAGGGGCTTACTATCTTTCACGATGTAAGTGGAGATTTACTCGAACACAGCAAAAAGTCAAATTTTTTGCACTATGTTTCATGTTTTTTTTTTAATTTATAGTAGACCAATATCTGTTAAGGTTCAATAACAGATGTTATATATATATATATATATATATATATATATATATATATATATATATATATATATATATATATATATATATATATGTAAATAGAAACAGGAGGGTCTTGTGTGTGTGCTTGCGCGTGCTCGCGTGTGTGTTATTTTAAATAGGAACGAAGAAAGAGCTGCAGCTGCTGCCTCTGCATGATAAATTAAGCTCTCAGTTGGACAGTTTTAGGGGCTGCTGGAGGTTCTCCCCTTTTGACACACTGTCACACTTGTGCTTTCTGCAAAGGCTTTACCCAAATTACCTCAAAATGAAGTTGCTTTAAGTTTCATAAAATTCTTTTGGGAAGAAGTTTTCTGACCAAATTATTATTTTTTCCCCTGGAGGATGTTCTTATGTCCAATGCTATACAATCATCGCCTGAAGAGCTTAGACCTGTTTCTGCTCTTCCCAGGAGCCCTCAGCTAAAGCCATGCACAGACATGCTCATAGACAGTCCTGCTTCAAATGCTGCTTAAACAAATGTCACCTGCTGCCAGATTAACCTGCAATGCTGCCATAGAAACCGTCCATCTTGTTAAAGGCTTTCGGACCAGGGATGTTTCCAGATTTGAACTCTTACTATAGCTGACAGCTTTGAGTCCAGTCTATCATTATGACATTACCCATGGCAGCTTTTGGACAGTCATCTCTGTAAATTGGAAGCCATCAGCTTCTTTTAGTGCTGTGTAATTTCATTATTTCTGGAGGTTGAGTCTTCTGGATGTGTCGCTGATAAAACATTGTGCTTGAAGTGTTTGACAACAACTTGTGAAGGATATAATCCAAAACAAACAAAAAAATATCTTAATTCTCCACTGAAAATTAGATTTAATAGCAAAATATACAAACTAGCAAATAAAGTTAGAGCTATTACATTGGTCTACATACCTCTGATTAAAAGATTTCTTGTAATCCAGCACAAAGTGCCACTTTTAATGACTGCTGCAGTTTGAACTTTATTAATCCCTTTCCAAACAAGCACCCTTCTGCTACTTGCTACAAATGCATTACCAAACCTAAGCTTCTGGCAGCATTGGTGGAAAATCTTATCAAATCTTCATGGGCATAGGTCTCTGGGTTATTATTTTTTCCCAGATTGATTTGTATGCTGCTGCTCAATTCATCAGGCCTTACTGGTGGACAGTAAGGAATACCTTTGATCACTGCCCTGTTGCAAGGGTCAATGTTGTTCATGCTTCAGCTCCATCACAGACAGCATGGCATTTTCTTGTTGGGTTTTCTGATACTTCATTCAATTCATCTTGCCCTCGACACACCATAGATTTCTAGTGCCAGGAAAAGCAAAACAGCACCAGAACATTACTGTGCTGCTGCCACACAATATACTTTCCACTATCAAAAAAGTTAGAATTTTGATCCATCACTTCACAGAGCACAATCTCAAAAATACTTGTTTTATTCTGACAAACTTGGACCTGGTTTTTATTTTATTTATTTATTTTTTTTTTTGAGTGGAAGTGGCGTTATACTGGGAATTATGAAATGGAACCCTTCATTGTTTACTAAGAGCCTTATTGTGGAAGCTGAAACCTCAGTAGCTGCCGCCACCAAGTCCTGCTGCAGGCCTGTTGCAGTCAGTCAGAGGGTTGTGACCACTTGCTTTCTAAGGAATCTGGTAGCTGGCATCAAAACTTCTTTTTCCTCCACATCCATGTGATGTAACCACTGATCCTTTAATTTGCAACCTATGCTTTCAACCCTTTAGAACATGCGAGGTTCTTACTATCTTTAGGATTCCAATGCTCTCTGACCCTTCTGGAGAATTAGCTTGACTTTGTGAGGCTATTTCACTGTTCTTTAGTGAGTTATTGCAAAAAAACAAACAAACAAAAAAACAAAAAACAAAAAAAAAAAAACTGCTGTAATTGTCTTGGTTTTGATCTTAATACTTCCCTGTTCCTAGCTTAGCCCATCTTATTTGTTCTAGGGTTTGATGCATTAATTTCTAATGGTGCGCTATTTTGAGACAAGAAACAATTTCTCTAGAGTGGAAATATTTTTGCCTGTTGGGTATCCAGTTATTTTAAATTAACCGCAGTAAGATTTTGATTTGAGAGAGAGTTTTTGCTTTGAAAGCATATTGTGCAGTCTCTTGCTGTTGTACCTATCAAACCACTCAGTGTGAGACAGACTCTCCCCTGACTGTGAGATATGCTGAGGGTATAATTCATTTTATGCTTCGAGTAAAAGAAGCAAAAAAGTCTCTGGGGATGAATTATTGTGATATGTTTGGAGTTATTGTGAGGGTGGTACATACTTTTTTTGTTTTTTGTTTGCTACTGGGAATGATTGAACTGCAAAATATACTGATGTAAATGAAGGGAAAAAAAAAAACAAAAAAACATGTTTTCCCCAGAAAGCATTTTGATTGCGAGGATGATTGACTCTGTATTACACAAGTATTTATTGCCCCAAATTAAAATGTGATAAGAGCATCTGCAATAGGTCCATGGTGAGTCCTAATTACAGGATAATGAGCAATTACTAATGTCAAGGATGCGAGAATTATAGCATCTCAGAGATCATGCTTTGCTTCAAAAATGACGTATTTGAAGGCCAGAAACAATAAATGATGCTGGTGTGCGTAGGCTGTTTAGTCATTCTTAATGATTCTCTGCATCAAGAGGTTTGTTTCAGAGGTTTGCTGCAGATTGCCATCTCTTTTTTTCCCCTCACTTGTCCTTCACATCCCTTTTCCTACCCCCTTCTGATGTTAATCTCTCCTGCTGTGCTGGAGAAACAGTAAAACTATTACAGTTGACGATTTCTTATGGTAGTTTAGGAGCATACCAGTCACAGAGTCCTCGTTACAATCACCTTTTGCTCAGAACTGTTTATTTTTCATAAGCCACTGCACAGACAGAAGGCCCTGTGAGAAGCTGCTGTCTTAATTCCTGCCACCATGGCATCAAACCAACAGCGCGCTGGGAAGCAGGTCTGACCTTTTCCTGGGATTGCTGTAAATGATGCATTATCTACTCCTGACACTGGAAAAGCCCAAAGACACAGGCCACAACAAACAAGTTTAAAGGGTCCTGTTCTGCACTTAATTGAGCAGGAGGAAGGAACACTTTGATGGTAAAATGAAAAAAAAAGAAAGACACAATAAGAAGAGAAAAAAAAAAGATTCACAAAACAGAACTGGATGCCCAAAGGAAAAGCACTTAAAGTTATGTAATAACTGAAGAGGGATCACGTTATTATGCCACTGTGTTGTTTAAACAATAACTTTGATTAAATAAAAGAGAACTGCTTTGAAGGTACCTTTATGTCTAGACAGATAAGTAGGAAATAGTGAGATTGGTGTATTGGGAAGAGGTTGGAAATGACCAGAATCTTGTTATAAGTCAGGAATTGACATATGAAGGGCAGAAGTGCAGAGTTTGAGCTTGTTGACCTATGGAGAGTGAAAGTGAAGTGCAGGTTTGGCAGTTATTAATAACTTACAGGTTATGCCTGGCATGCTTGTCAGGCATGACCTCTGGCTATCAATGGAAATAAATAGCTCAGAGAAAGAGGAGCATAATCAATAGCTGAGAAAATATCAAATGCACTTTGGTCTGTATAGTCAGAATGTATGGAGCAAGACCTCTTCTAAATGAACTGGTCTGATGGTGTAAGGTCTTTCAAAGCATTGTCTCATTTATTTATGACCTTCAATCTTGACTGAAGTGCAATCTCATTTGCAGTGATGTAAAATGGTAAGATTTTAGAGCAACATACCTTCTTTTTTATTTTTTGTGTGATGATCTTCAATTTAATGACAAGAATGAATTTATCTCTATATTTTAAATGTTTTTGTTTCTTCTTGAATATTTTACCTCGTAGTACCTGTTGCGCTGTGGTACCTTGCTATCAATTCCGTTTTCTGCCCCACAAAGACAGTATCAAACTCACTGGAAAACAAAATCAAAACTGATTTATGCAGATCTGGGTAGATCTGTAAAAGGAAGCACAGGTGATACTGCTTCACTCACTGGAGACCTGGATACCAACTGACTGATTTGGAAATTGGATGCACACAAGCTGAAAAAAATTCAGGAAATTGAGAGAAAAGTCACATGGAGCCTTTGGCTGAAGGAACAAAAAATGGGTAGGAAGGGAAAACTAAGCAACACATGACTGAAATTGACTAAATTCAGCATGGGCAGCATCAGTTGTTCCCCAGGCTTTTCTTCAAGCAGCTGACTAACACCTTTTACAAGATCAAGAGTGAGGCATATTGTTGCACTTCTTTTGGGAGTCAATAAATGCCTTTCCCAGAGTTGGTGACTCATCTGTTCTGGAGCTGTTTGGCTGATTTGTGCTGATATGTGTCAAGCAAGTTTATTATCTTCAATCTTTAAAAAGCCACGCTTATTCAGATGATGCAATGGGTAGAGGTGTTTAAAGAAGAGGATATTACACATTTCGTGGGACAATGCATTTGTTTATGTATTTATAGTGTATATTCAGTATCCTGTCTAGAGTCAGCATTTTATTGTAGTCCTCATTTGGATCCTGTTTTTGCCTTTAGAACTTCCTTATTTATTTGACATAAATTCAACAAGGTGTCTGAAACATTCATCAGACAGTTGAGTCCATATGGACATAACAGCAACAAAAAAGACTTTTAAAGATATGGACTTTAAAAAAAAAGTAATACATTGTCTTATTTTTTTTTTTCTTATTTATTCTGGCCATACAAAACAAGACAATGTGGTTGACAGAGTAATTATTTCTTTTGGCATGTGCTTCTTCAAACTGAGCTGGCCTTGGTATTCTATGAATTCCCCTCTGATCCCCAGCACAGGCTTTACGCCAAAGGTAACTGCAGAAGTCAGCAGACAAGAGAGGTGAAAATTCTGCTCCAAAACATAATTTCGCAACCATGCTACTATTTGCCATTTAGAAGTCAACTAGAAAAAATCCCAACGCTAAAATCCTAGGAGTTGGGGCTCTGCATTATTAGCGTTGCCAAATTGGACAAGCTTTGGCCAATAAGTCAAGCTTTTCTGCTGGAACTGGAACAAAAACAACAGTCCAGAGAAATAGCATAGTCATGCTGGAACTGTAGCTCTGCTTAACTATGCATAGAGGCAATAATCGCTGCCAATCTCTGACCAGCAAAAGAGTGGTTACGTTGGCAGTCTCTTTGTAGCAAAACATATCTTGAAAGACTGTCTAAGTGTATGCAAATATCACTCAGTTCTGCCTTAATGCTTTACTCTAAGTATAAAGCCAGGCATAAATTGACCTTGAAAGCAAAAACACAGAGCCATTCAAAAAAAGGTTTCTATGTGCATGTTCTATGTTTTTTTTTTTAAGATGACAGATCTATTTAAGCGACACTCATTCTACTCTTTAAAAAGCCCTTTTTTCTGTTACAAAAAAAGCAAGCACTCAGCTGAAGCATTGCACACGCTGCTGCTAATTATAAGCATTGCACCACTGAGTCCCCCAATGGGAAGAGAGTGAAGAGAAACTAAGGCATCTGGAATACAATTACTTAGAATTGTCCATACCCTGTGCAAGACTGTTTTATTTACAAGGTTACTTCTTAATTAAAAAAAT
Source organism: Poecilia latipinna (assembly GCF_001443285.1). NCBI lineage: Eukaryota > Metazoa > Chordata > Actinopteri > Cyprinodontiformes > Poeciliidae > Poecilia > Poecilia latipinna. Next base: position 116,920 of record NW_015112880.1, read on the forward strand.
CCCACAAATTAGCATATCATAGGGTTATTAACATTAAGATATTAAATTAAGAAGAACTGAAGCAAACTGACAATCTCCCAGATCATATATGTAGGTCCCTTTCGGATGGTTTTGTGGAACATGCAAAATAAATTTTGATACTGAACTGTAAGTAGTTCAAGTAAAAATTGAAATATTGTAGAAATCGTCCGTTTGTGAATGTGATCTGGATTTTCACAAACAATTTCAGTTTAATTCACTCTTTACATTGATGATCAATATGAAAGAAATAAAACAGAGACTGTGTTGGCTGCAATAGCTTCCCAGTTGCCAGTGAAATATAAGCTGTTTAAGATTTTGTAGCCATAATAAGTCAAGGAGACCTTTAGAAATAAATGATAAAGCTACAAAGGGTAAAGTGGTGCTAGGTCATTACATAATTTTAAGTTAATATATGAAGAGATTATATTGTTGCTTTCAAAACAATAAAAAAACGTTGTTTTGTTTTGCTTTACACTAACAATTAATTATTGAATTTAGGGTGAATTTCTGTGGAACTATTAAAGTTGTACCCCTTCAGTATATAACTGGATGCTTTCAGTTTAAGAATGCACTGACCTTGTAAAACAAAGAATTCAGAAAAAAATAACTTGGGAAAAAAATGAATCTGGAAAAGAATAAAACAAATTTCAGAGTCTTATATAGGAATGATACTAGCCTTTTTTCACTGCTCTTTTGCAGTTTCACAAATTTTATTTTAATTGTTTACCTTCAGTTTAATTTAATTTAATAAATTAAAAAGGGGTGCTTTTACTTGAGTGTTGTTATTTTAACATACATTTTTTTTATATCAGCTTAAGTGTCTGAGACAATGTTGAACATATTGCATTTTATTTGTATAGTTTGTCAACATTTCACAGATTGATACTAATCTTTTTATGGCCTAAAATAATTGTTGCATGCTTTTTTTAAGAGCTTTGATTCAATTTGGAGGACTCATAATAAAACATGATCACAATTTTACAGTAAAAATAAGAAGGATAATCTGATATTTTTTGTCAAAACACAATTTGTCTATTAATTAACATTTGAGTCAGGCAGTAGCGCAGTGCCACTCAATTTTAGTCCACAGACAGAAAAGCGGCTGACTGCTCCAACACTTCCTCTAGACCTTTTTCAAAGCTGACAATTTGGTGTTCCACATCAGAAAAAACACATTTGTGTAATTGATAAAACCAATGATGCTGCTGTTGAATTTATTTGAAACACTTGAGGAAACAGTGTGCGCGGTCTCATGGTTCCGGAACTGACATTCAGCCTGTGTTCTTCCAATATACAAGTGGTTTTGTAACCACGTGGCGTTTTCTCTAAGAAACAGCAAGCTTACTTACAGTGTCTAAAGCATACACTGTATGTATAGAATAACAACATGTCCAATTATCAAATTCCCCTGGCTAAAGCTACTCTTTTATATTAAAATGCATGCCTGCAGTAGTATGTGAGGACAGAAGCCTGTGTCTCTGACAGGCTAGTCTGCAGTAAGGAGAACCTGCAGGGATGTGTGCTGGCACCGTTCCTGTTCCCCCTCTACAGTGCAGACTTCTCCCTGAACTCCCCAGGCTACCATTTGCAAAAGTTCTGTGATAACTTTGCCATAGATAACTTCATCATCGGTGAGGAGAACTTAGAGTACGACCAGTGGACACAGCACTTGTGGACCGGTGCCACTTAAGGGAAAACTAAGGAGCTTGTGATAGATTTCTGCAGGCACAGACTGCCTGTCAACACACTGACAGGTGAACATCTGTAAAACTGATATTGTAATAATAGTTTCTTATAAAAAGTCTCAACACTGATGCTCTTTGCAGAAAGGGTGCATAGGGTGCACCCAAAGGTTTTTTTTTTTTGACTTTTTGTTTGCACCAGCCTTCTTATATGGTGTATTGCAGTGGGGTAGCAGCTTATCTACATTTGAGAGGATGTTGGTAGATGAGCTCACATAAAGACTAGCTCTCTGTGCTAGGTTGCCTCTTTGGCTTAGTTCAGGTGGTGGGACTCATAAGAAGATTGCTGTTGAAAAATACTTGAAGCTGTTCCAGAAATGAGAACTGTGTCAGTGACAAACGGCTGCATCCAGGTGCACAAAGGAGCATTCTCACAGATCCTTCTTCCCAGCAGCTGTTACAGTCAATTACTATAATTTCTCCCAATTAACTCAAATTTAATGTTTTTTTTAATGTCCCTACTGTTATTTCAACAGTTTTCCCAGGTGGTTATGTACTCCAGCATATTCTGGGAGGTTGAATATGAGCAGTTTAATACGGATGAGGCACCAGCAGGACAAAAGCAAATGGCCCCTTTGCCGCATTGTGGCCTTGTGCTGCCCCTGAAATGACTGTTTACTCCAGAAGCGATGATTGTTTGTCCCATTTTGAAGATTCTCCGTTTCAGCTGCCATTGCCATTAAATATGACTCACTCACTCTCACACACTCACATGCACAGTCATTATAAAAGCTTATGTAAATGTTCCTGTTTTGGTTATCCTTCTAATGAATGCATAAATGATTTAGATATTTAAATGGCAATTATTTAGTCGATATCAAACATTGGATTACATTTTCCCAGATTATTTATAACCGTTTAGTGGACAAATTCCTCATAGGGCCTTGACTAAAACTAATGGCTTTATCCTTTCTGCTTTTTCAGATTTTCCGCAGAGCTGACAAAAATGGTGAGTAAATATGTTTAGTGAGGATTTGAATTGCCTCAATTGTTTGTTTTTTTTGTTTTTGTTTTTTTTGAGATGTTTAATTTGTGATAAAGCCTCAGTGATAAATTGGAGCAAAACAAGCAGTTTGCATGAATGACACACAGCAACTTATTTTTCATTCATCTCATGCTTCAATTAGCTATCTAATCCAATTAAAATTTAGCTAAGGCTGTGGATTTAAGCCTAGGAAAAGATTGAAAAATTGTCTCATAAAATAAAATGCTTTCATATGTATTGACAGAATATTAATCCATTAATCTAATCTATACTTTTGCTGCAGAAAGTAGAGGGTATATTTAGCATTTCATTTTCAGATTCTTCATGCTAAATCCAGTGGCGTAATCTCACTATGCACGCACACACACACAACTTACTTCAAGCCTTGCCTCCAGTCTCCCACTGCTGTGACTACAGCCTAAAAAACTCCTAATCTTATGTCCAGCCAGCCCAAAACTGTAAGCTGTCTCCATCTAGCCACCCGCTTGAACATTTTCTGGAGGCGTCTCTGGCAAAATCTGGTGCTACTTAATGTCAAATCCCATGCGGAGATCAAAATAAATATTAAACATCGTAAAAGCTTTTACACAACCAAAGATCCTTCAGTAAACTTTTAAGACAACACTTTCTGCACAGCTAACGGACCTGACATTTTACTTTTTTGCAATCACATCAAAGTGTACAGAAGTTTCCTGTAGCAACCATTTTGTCTCAGTAAACCCTGGAAATGATTTCACTGCTCTACATCTTAAGTCTGTGAGTTTTCTTGAAATAACATTACTTTTTTTATTTTTTGTTATATCATTCTCTCACACTTTTCAATTGTTTTCCATGAAGTTGCATTTACTGAACACAACAGATCACAGTAAATTGAATTAACTTTTGTCTGTTATTGGGTCATACTCTTTATATATTTTTTTATTGCTTTGATGTGTGATGCATGAGATATCAAATCAGACTGTGACTAAATCAGGAGAAATTATGTCATCATTTTTATCTTAGCATTCAGTTTAAATAGGTAGGCTAATCTCTTGCTGCAGTAAGAGCCATTCTGTTTCCCATGCTTTTGTTGTGCAATATTGGCTCACCCAGAAAGATATTTATTCATCTCTAATAACTGATGAAATAGGGTGCCAAAGCAAATCAAGGGGAGGGAAGTGTAGCCGTCATCACGGGACATTGTTTTGTTCGCACTCCAAAGAGTCTGTAATCATTGTGCCTCTAAACAACAATTGCTTCTCGATAGCATTAACAATGCTTAAGAAAGACATTCTGAATGATGCATTGCTCTGATTCTTTCAACCAAATGCATTCACTGTTAGATTTTTTATTATAATGAACTCAGCAGAGATAAGTCATCACTAAACCAGCTGCACAAGAAGGAAAGGGAAGGAGAACCATAAATGCTAAAAGCAAAACACACAAAAAATGTACCGTCCCACATTCAGTGGTCTATATTCCTCAGTATTAAATACAACTGGGAATAGACTAAAAATATAATGTAAAAGAAAATGATTGGCTTTGTTTTCCCTCAGAACTGTGATCCAATTAACTATCTGTGAGATTGACAGATTTGATTGTTTGTGGATCTTTTTAATAGCGAAGAAACTGCATGCATAACTTTTGTGAGCCCATAAGAAGAAGATTTTGATGTTACAATAATTTTGCAAAAAAAAAAAAAAAAGAGATAAAATAAAAATCCTCCTCTTTAAGTAATAGAATGGTCTTAACTTTCTATATTACACTTCTTGTATTTATCAGTTCATGCATAATATATATTTTAACACTTTTGTTCAGAATTATGAGAGGTAACTATGTTTGCAGAGGGGCAGCTGTTGAGAGCATGCAGCTCAGTAAACAGCATCTGTCACAGCTTTTTCATTCAACATACTCACTCGTTAATGCAAGTGATTTATTTGCATACCAGTTCAGTAATTGATTTAACTTTAGTACTAATATGACATCTGTTATTGTTTGTAAATTAACTACTTTAAAGGATTCTCAGTACAAGAATCTCATATAGATTCCTGACCGGAGAATCAGCTTTCATCAGTCAATGTTCAGCCCAAAATCTTTAAACGGTCAAGGATCAGTAAACTGATATTGTTTTAACCTAACAGATTCAAGGTTTTCTGCATCATTGCTTTCTCAAGCAGGTAGTAGGGCTCAACAAACAGATATATATGACAGCTGAAATTTCTTCTCATCTCATATTTTCCCTGATCTGAAGAGAAAAATGCCAGTCAGCTTCAGACCACAAGTACAAAAGATTGCTGAAAACAGAATGTAAAAGTAGCACACGGCTGTAAGTGAGGCTTCGGAAAGTAAAAAAAAAAAAATAAAAAATTACCTCAGATTTTCTCACAGATGGGCTTGTGAAACATCCCAAGTAGGACATTGATGCTAAGAATACCAGTAATAGCTTGAGTATGCAGAGATCCATAGAAGCTTACCATAAAGAAACCAAAGCCATCTCTCTTAGCAATGCCGGTTGCTACTGAAGCGTTGGTGGGGAATTTATAAACCACTTAGGAGAGCCTGCATTGGGACTAACCTTTGAAGGGATACCAGCATGGCCTACTTTGTGCCCTACTTTGCAGGACATCACAACTTTCTTATTTTGTTTCTTGTTTACTCTAAAGGTTTTGAGATATTTCTTTAAAGTAAGCCAACTTTTTTTTAACTTCAGGAGCGCAGATGCCACACAGGGGCTCTGCTTAAGAACCGACAGAGCATTAGAAGATTTCTGCTTTGGATTATTCCTAGGCTGTTTGCTTCATATAGATTTTGCACAGCTGTGATGCACAGTGAAAACTCCCATTCATGGTCAGAGCATCTATGACTGTTTTAAAAAAGACTGCTGTACCATTTTTTTAAACTTTAAAGTTACTATGACTTGTGATATTTAGTTCTATGGCTGAATTTTTAAAAAATTCCTTAACCAATCTTCTTCATCCTAACTCAAATTGAGAATGTTTACTTCTTAGCAAGTATTGTGTTGTGGATACATAAACAAATATCACATTCAGTGGAGGGTGATAATGCCACAAAAGTCATGTTAAGGTCTGCCTGTGAGTGTTTTTGGACCTGGTGAGCTCATGTGTCAATGGGTCACACATGAATGATTTATTCATTTCAAGGCATCAGCTGGCATTTGAAATGTGAATCTGTTCCCTATCCGAATCTGCTTTAAACAGATTCAACTTGATGGAAGCAAAGGACATTTTAGTGAACGTACCTTTTTCACTATTTAAAAAGAAATTTAGTTCTGCTCTTTGGGGCTGTTATAGTAGAAATACAGAATTTCTTCTGGATGTGACAATTGAATTCTTCCTCAAGTACAAACATTATTTGATTTGACTGAAAATTCAGGGTATTATGTAACTTTACACATTCCAAATTTGTGCCAGGAGATCAAACTCAGCAACAATTCTAAAATGAAAGTCTTTATTTATATACTGTAATCTGTGATTTTATGCTACTTTTGGCCCCTCCTTTTGAATGTCATTATATGGCCAGTTTCATTGTGGATGGTGATACTCTTCAGTTGTCATCCTCAAGCATATTAAAAGCATAATTTTTCCTCAAGTCAATATGGACATTTCTCACCAGAACACATTCACAATCCACTTTTTATTCCAGTTTAATTGCTGCACCCCTGCAGAGGGCTTGTACCAAATCATAGACCTATTAAAAACAGACTAATTCTGAAGACTGATGCTTTTGCATATTTTTCTTACTGGAAACCTCCCCCTTTTGACATATGAAGACATATATCCTAGAACTGTCAAGGCTTCCTCTGAGTGTCACTTTTGAGAATCCTGCTGTCTGTCTATCTTGGCACTCCAAATATAGGAATCTTTCCAAATATGACACAAGGAGAGACATGTGGAGAGATCTTTGGTTTCACAGTCTGTAAGCCACAGTACAGATGGTGTAAAGATATAAGTAATCAGCACAAACTGTGCATAAATGGTGGGAAAAAAAAGCCAGTGCTAGACAGGGAAGTTAGAAAGTAATGTGTGAAAGTATTCTGCTGAAAATGTCCAGTGCTAAATATTTATCTAAGAAGGAGGGACTTTGAGATTAATAAAATATATTATTTTGCTTCACATTAAATGTTTATTTGTTTTTTCTAAGAAAATAAACACTGTAAAAAAAAAAATACAATTCTGGCCCTGCAAGGATATGTATGTTAGATAATGGATGGACTGAAAGAAATGTTGGACACTGATTCTGTTTTCTAATTTCCATCCATCCATCCATCCATCCATCCATCCATCCATCCATCCATCCATCCATCCATCCATCCATCCATCCATCCATCCATCCATCCATCTACCAGCCAGCACTGATCTTCCCTTAATCAGAGATCTACCAAAATTCCCTGACTTCTAATTTCTCACAAAACATGTCTAAGTTTTTTGACAACACCATCAACATTTGTATGGAATTATTCAAATGTGTAACTTTATGTCATTTTTTTTCTCTGTGTGTCTTGTATCTTGTATACCTACTATCTTGTAGACCTAAAAACATGAAAATTACCAAATGTGGCAATGACAACATTTTTGTCTTGTACCTTCTACATACCGGTCAATGGTAATTATTATTTTTTTAAATGACTAAAAGGCTCAAACTGAACTGTGCTCTTCAGTTTTAGGTCTGCTAAGTCATCTGACAGGAACTCACTGTCCCCCTACCTTGTACTTGATAGACACCAGTAAGACCTGAATGTAGCATTTAGATGTTAAAGTCTTACTCAAGAATATTTAATTTAAACAAGCTAGTGATTTAATGCATAGTTAAATGTATCTCAACTTTATTCCTATCTAGTTTGTTCCTGGGTTTTCACAGGGCAAGAAAACCTAGAAACACACCATATAAAGTGGCAAAATGTAAAAAGGTTTAACTGGAAAGGGTTACATGATCCTGAATTTAACAAAAAAAAGACAAAAGGCCTGTTTGATGTGATGTGTAGAAAGTTGCTTGTTATGTTCCTGCAATATAAGCATAGAAACATAAACCTCTCCTGTACTGAATGATAGTCTTCAAAGAATGATCAAACATTTTCTTTGTCTTGCGTTTCTGCCGAGATTTCTTTATGTTAATATCATTTTCTGTTCAGCATTGTCAAGCTAATTTTTGCTTTATTTTGACTGATCTTGACATGTTCTTTACTCACAATGACTCACAGAGAGTCTAACTCTCACTGGCGTAATTCCAATTGCTTGAGTGTCATTGCTGAGTACTGCTTGCTGCAGTCACAATCTGTTCATCTCTACTAATTTGTAAGGTTGAAAATCTCTCATAGTTTTTCACTGGTATAAGCTTACTCTTGGCCACCCTGATTTATTTGTACTAGCAGAGGGATTGATAGTTTGCTCACGAAGGAGCTCTTCTTCACAGATGAAAATCCAGCCATTCATTCTCTGCTATTGATTTTTCGGTGCAATGTCTGCCACAAAAAGCTGTGCTCACAATTAACTAGCTCAAGTAGGAAGTAATTCCAAACTGCTAAACAAGTATCTTTTTTTTCATATTTTATGTATTATATTTCTACTTGCATATCATTTATCAGTAACTTTCTGTTTTCCTTGCACAGTTTTGTGCAAGACCACAGAAATAAATGCTTTGATTCATTAAAATGTGATGAGTGGTATGTTGACAAGTTTAGAATACAGTGAAAAGTGTGCTTAAAGGATTTATTCCCTCAAACCAATTAGTTAATTGTTACAAAAACATGTAGATATTAGTTACTTAGGGTACCAGAGCCATAACTTCATAGAAAATGTAAAGTTAAATGGAAATAAGAAGAAATATGAAGTCTGAAATCAACTGAAAAAAGGAACCACATTGTGGCAGGTTAGGAAACCTTGAGTAATTCTGTCATAAATCCTTCACTGCTTTTCAGATGACGGCAAGTTGTCATTTGAGGAGTTCAATGCTTACTTTGCGGATGGGATCCTGACAACCGAAGAGCTTCAGGAACTTTTTTACTCCATAGACGGACGGCAGAATAAGTGAGTGTTTATGTATTTTTTTTGTTACTTGAAGAAGAATATAACGAGGAGACGTTATCAAATTTTGTTCCTTCATCAAGTCATCAGCTCCAGGTTCAACAAAATACAGTCTGAGGGAAGTTTTTAGTAAAGAAAATGGCCCCTGAAACCAGACTTCAAAAAGTAACAGTTCACATCCTCTGAATATAAATATCATTAAATGCACCAGGAACATCAAAAACTCAATCAGTTTGACCAGCCTGAGGGTTTCTGCAGAAGTTCGTGCTTTGCAGTGGAAATTTAACTCGCCACAGCTGCTGAAGAAAAAAAAAAATCTCCTATTTCTGGGTCTTACAGAAAGTCTTTATTGGCATTATGTTTTATCTTTTTTTATAAGCCTATCTTCTTAATATTTTTAGCCTTTATGAGGAAACTGCATTCTTACACATGCAAATTTTCCAATCTCATTGTTGAATTATGTGCTTAAGCCCAGGTAAAAAGACAAAATTGTAGTCCAATAAACAGCAATCAGACTGATTTGATGAGATTTTGTTACGCTGACTTAGCAAGGACTTTTTCATTATTGAAAATCACTGGGGTATTGAGCCGCAGTAGAAGCTCACCACAGTTTTTCCCTCACACTTTCTCTTTGAAGCAGCTGGCATGAGATGTGCTTCAATAACAGATTAAATGTATTGTGTCCTGGAAAAACATTCCCAGAAAAATGTAATTACTTGGTGATGGTAAAAATCTTTAACAAAATATTTCACAATTTTCGGTAATGAAGCCATATTCAGTGTGATGGTAAACACTCTCTCAACATCAGGCAATAACTGGCTTGATTTTTCACTAAGCAATGAGAATAACCCTTAACACTCCATTAAAGCAAGAGGTTAATGTTCCGAGCTGTACAGAACAGTGCCGTTGTTTTAAATTGTGACACCAAAAGCTGTTTACAGCATCCAGTGTGATGACATCTTCTCTGAGTGGTAAACAAAGAAAGGGATTTTCAGTGTGTCAAATATAAAAAGGAAATATAAAAGAAAGTAATACCACAGCTGAATGCATGAGCATTTCTGAAAAACAGTTTTTCAAGAAAGACAGATTCACAATTTCTAAGGACAAATGCTGTACAATCTTCCATGTCAGTCAAAAAAACTATAGGATTTGCAAACTCATGTTATCTTCTCTTTGTAGTTTTAATGCAATCACCATGCGTTCTATAGGATAGCTCTGCAATATTCCCATTTATAAAAAAAATCAACTAAAAGATCTCAAGGAATTAAGTGCAGCACCTCTTTGCATCTGCCTAATTAACTCTTCTCATTTATCTCCTCTTACATTTTGCCCTGCAGCAATCTGGACACCGACAAGTTATCAGGTTGGCGAAAAAGTGCACTGTCTGTTTTAAATACTTAATTTTAGTCGAACTTCTGTCTCTTTCAAGATTATGACCATATGCATTTTGATGTCTCATAATGTTGTCAGGCAAGCTCTTGAATCTGCAAATTAAGGCAGGTTTTATGTGCCTTTAAAAGACTTGAGCAGCTTTTTCAAAAATGAAAAAGTTTATTTATGTCTACTACTTCAATTAATTACTGTTGAAATCACTAATAATGCCCCATATTGAACTCCTAACCATTGGATAACCATTCACCTACACTAAATCTGAAAGCAATTTTCCTCTTTTATCATCTTTAAATGGATTGTGTGCCCTGAATAAAGCTAAGAATTGGGGCACCCAGATGGGTAAACACCAGTTTTGCCCAGAATAAAACTTATGCATAATTGATTAAATGGGAATGGCTTACTTTCCACTTGACGTCAAGAGAGGCTGACTGTTTTCCACATCAGAGGTCAACTTTTGTCGCAGATCAAATTCTATAAACATTTAGCATTTATTGAGCAAGAAGTCATTTGATGAACTGATTTGGAGAGACAGTGTTAACAGGAGTGAACAAAAATGTTTGAGACCTAGGATCCATTAACCTTGGATCAGTGTTTACTGTGTGTTGAACTATATGCTGAATAAAATTCGACTTTTTTATTAAGACAAGCGCCATTTAATTTCAGATTTAATCAATTGTTTCAGCTTGGTAAAGATTTTTTTTTTTCATTTTATTTCCTTTAAGAAAATTTTTACAAAAAAAAATGTGTAGGAGTTTTATTCATTAAATTTGTATACATCATCCTTCATGTTCCCTATTAGGGATTTCAGTAGTTTAAGCACTTAAAAATTGTCGGCCGTCTAATTCCTACAAAGCCATTTCTTCTTACATCAACATTTCTGTTGGACTGTATTATAAATCTCACTAGTCATGGTTTGACTTCTTTAGAATCTTAGAACATGTAAGAGCATTACTTATTCATTTGTCTTTCACTGCAATAAGTGTTCAAATATTTATTCTTCTTTTCTTTATTAGATTATTTTTCTGAGCACCTCGGAGAATATGTAAATGTTCTCTCAGCTCTGGAGAGCCTGAACATTGCCATTTTAAAAGCAATGGATAAAACTAAAGAGGTAAGATTTCTGCACATTGCATGAAAAACTTTATCTATTTGTTCATGTTAAGAAAAGTTTAATGTGTGATTAACCAGAAAGTTCAGCGCTGTGAAAAAGTTCAGCTACTCCTGTTTTTGCCTTCTTGTTTTTGCTGGTCAAAACAACACAAAGGTCCACTTCACGTTTGGAAAGATAACCCAAAGATACACAGGGCCCTAGACTTTGAGCAGTGGACTGATGAGACAAAATTAATTTCTTTTTGAAAGCTGTGTGTCCAGTTGCATGTGGTGTGAAACTAATTTCAGAAAAATTGCATCATACACAGTAATGGTAATGTTTGAGGTTGCTTTTCTGCTTCTGAACCTGGGAAATTTCCCTGAATTGATGGAACCATGAATTTTGCAGTACATTTGGCAAATCTACTGCAAAAAAAAACAAAGATTTTGGAGTGGCTTAGTCAAAGTTAGAACTTGAAACTGACCAAAATGCTGTGGTTTGACCGACCACTTATCTTATCTTAGAGCAGCTCATTCTTAGAGCAGATGAGCTGCTCTAAGAAAATCCAGTGTGAGGATTTCTTCTCTTCGGTGAAGAGTGGGAATAAAAATCATTCCCCACAGCAGTGAAAAAGAGTCTTTACCATTAATTGTATAAATACTTGATGTCCATTGTTGTCACCAGGCACAGTTACTAGGTTTACAGGTGTCATCACTTTTTCATGGTGCCATATGCCTTGATATGATTCAAATATCATGCTGAATGTGTAACTCCTGGATACACAGGAGATTCTTAGATTTTCAGAGCAATCACGTGAAACTCTTCATCATACATAGACCAAGTCATTCCTTCAGTGCATAAAAGAGAAAAAGAAAACAGATTTCTTATTTTATCATAGCAAGTTTGTACCGCATTAAATGTTCTAGCATTATTATGTAGCCAAGGTTGGTTTCCCGACCTTCGCCTTCTGCCCCCTGCTCATCTGGGAAACATTTTCAGATCCTCTCCACTCCCTCCTCTGCAGCCGAGCCACTTCTGACTTCTCTGCTGTTGAAGCTGCTGTTCGTCTTGCTGCAGATGGACAAAGATGGTGATTAGTTTAACAGCCAGTGGCTGCCACTCAATCTGCTCCCTTTACTTCAAAGGTTCCGCCGTGTTCAGTCCAGAGTATATGCAGATTAGGATTCCACCAGCGACTACATTTTTCCACCACAGATGAGCTACTCTAAGAAAGATGCTTTGTAGCTGAGAGTTAAATAAAATGTTCCCATATGCGAAACTGCCACCAAACCAACAGGTAGTCCATTTAACTTAGCAAAAAACATCATGTTGTTTAACATTTGATTCAAAAATGTAAACCTTTTCTTAATATATAAACATTACTATTAATATTACTATTACTTGTCTAACTTTATGCAGTGTTTTTTTTCCAATCAGTAGCATAAGACTCACATATATTTTTGAAAAGGTAAATGCAGTTTTTAAACATAAGGCATTATGTTAAAAACAAAATGCCTTATGATGCCATATGTAATGAATGCCATTTTTAAGTATATGGACTCTTCAATCAATCATTACATAATATATAACAAGAAGTACAGGACTCAGTGCTTGTCATTGGAGCTTATTACATCACTTTTAAGCCACTGCCATAGGCTCTGTCGACTTTACCTGGATCCAGAATCAAAACATTGATGCAAATTTTAATAATTCCATTTTTTTTTTCTTTTTACTTTGGCTAAAGACTGAAATACTGTAAATATTAGAGAAAATACTATAAGTATGAACCAAAATAAAATCTATTAGAGAATAAGAAAATAAAAATAGGATCTGATTTAATATTGATCTAGGTAGTTTCACCCGATTTCTGTTTGGTTTCTGGAGTTAGAACAATTGAGTTTGGACTGCTTGACTGTGTGAATCTGTGTTAACTGTTTTGCAAAAGGGTGAGGGAAAATGTGCCAAACCAATGAGAAATCATTGTAAGAGGTGTCTTCTGCTCTGTTGAGAAAGTAACAATGAACATTGAGTGCATCCCAGTTCCTTTAAGCAGGTCAAAGCACTCAAGAAAAAATGTATTATAAACCAGGTTGAGGAGACTATGCATAGATATCCAAAACAATTAGAATATTCTGTTTAGATGAGGCCTGTAAAGGCTTTAAACATCTGTTTGTAATTAATCTGCATATTGTTTTCTAACATTTTTATTTGAGTTAACAAAATAAATCAACTTCTCAATAATATTCAGATTTATTCATTGGGTTTGTAGATATGTAACTCTGTTCTTATTAGAACCAAAATGATCTGGTACAGTCAACCCAATAGCTTAAATCTCAGTGTGCAAAACATTTTCCCATTTTATTCTGCAAGAATGACAATTCAATCTCTTAACTGAATTGACTAAAGCTACTTTGAGAGAACAACCTTAAATCGGGGATTTGAATTTCATGCATGTTAAATGAAAAGAAGGGAGGGGATCTGTTCTGAAACATTATGCATCCTGTCTTAATTAGATCACCTGTCTCCACTGTTCTTGCTCCTGCTGAGGTGAGGCAATCCTCAAAGGATTGTTCAGTCCTAGTTAGCAGCTGTGGTCTGTCATTGCTGTGGACTGATAATCCCAAAATGCTTATTCTGCAGAGATTACAAATCAGTCTCGCCGTTTTGGCAAACAGCTCTGCAGCATTGCTTCAAGAGTCCTCTGGGAATATCTAATCACATTCATGTTTGGAGACTCAAGCAGCAATTATAGCTCCTGTTTAAGTTCTTTCTCCCTGGAATCCGAATACATAGTTCAGAATACCTTAGTGTATCCATTAACCCAGCTAACTACAATGTATTTGCTCTAGAGCTTGCATGCATTTTGATGTTTCTCTGCCTGGTTTTTGCGCCCTGACACATGTTGAAATCTGTCTTTCTCTCAGGAGTACCAAGGTGCCAGTGTGTTGGGTCAGTTCGTCACCAGGTTCATGCTAAGAGAGACATCCAGTCAGCTGTTGTCCCTGCAGAGCTCCCTTCAGTGTGCCATGGAGGCTGTGGAGGAGCAGAGCAGCCCCGCTCCGTGAGTTCTGCAATATGGCTCCACTTATGTCTGCCTATGTCTTATTTGTGGCGTCTGTTTTAGCCGTTTGCAACACATTGTCCACATAGTAGCGAAAACAATATTTTTTTATAAGCACCTTGCTGAAAAGCAAAAGTTCTAAAATTGTGAAGTCACTTGTGTGTTGTAACAGAATAATAATCCCATTCTGAGTCAAAGCAGAAATGAACAGTAACAGTACCTTTAACATTATTTTTACATTCCAAGCTGCAAGATTTCTATTCCTTGATTTTTATTTTTTTTGCTAAATCATTTCTCAATCCTACGAAAAAAAAAAAGTTGGTTTCTCCTTTTCTGACTGAAAATTAGGCATTCCACCTTCTGCTTAATGTGTAAAAGAATTGCTTGATGTGGGAGAGCGGACTGAGCGTAGCCCTCTTCTGACCTTGTCAAAAACCCTTACACCTTGTGTGCCCCCTGAACAGAATAAGAACCGGTGGAGAATGATAATGATTATAATCAGAGGGGTAAATGAGGAAATCAGTAAAAAAATTAACTGCACTCCAGCACTACTAATAAGATCTAAAATACAAAAACATTGGCAGTGAAGTCTTTGATTTTCTAAATTAAAAAAAAAAAGATAATTAATTTACTTGTGGCAACAAGATTTTTTCTTTCAAAAAGAACACATTTTCTTATCAAAATGTTTTAAATTTGAGTCGTTTTGATTTCTTTTTAATAATCTATTGAATTTAAAAATGCTTAAACTCCACAATTTCTTTCAGTAATTTTTTTTATACTTTTATAAAATTGTCATCACGAGTCTTAAATATACCAAGAGGATGGCTACAAAGAGGCTAGGGAGCATGGGGCATCAGCGGAGAGGAAAACACAAAGACAGAAATAACAGAAGGAGCTGGGGAAGGCGAATGAAACCAAAAAATAATAATAGCCTCTGCACTGGGGAAAAGGTGAGGAATGAGAGGGAAACCAGAGGAGCTAATCAGAGAGAAGTGGGAACAGCACAGGTAGAGGAGAATGAGGTGATGGACAAAAGCTGTCAGGTCATAGTTTATTATTTAAAAGTTGATCAACAATTTTATCAGCTTAAAAGAATAAAGTATTAACCCTCCAATTACATGTATTTAATAGAACGGTTTTCAGTAATGAACATTTTAGCAAATGAGAAAACATTTAACCCTATCAAAGGCTAGATTTCTTTTTTTTTTAAATATCAAGCTGTGAGATTATACCACAGCAAATAGTCATGAATTTATTTTTTTCGGCTGCCATGCTCTTTTTTTTTTTTTTTTTTTACATTCTGTATATAAACAGTAAGTGTCTGTCTGTTGAACTGTGGTTTTCTTGGCTCAGCAGAACTCTGCTCCCCCCTCTGGGTGCCACACTGGCATTATTGGAAATAGCAAACCGATTATAGCCAAGGTGAATTATTGAGAGGAGACTCCAGGAGGCAGAGAAGGAGCTAAAGCAGAATGGATGACAAAGCATTCGCCACAGATCCACACAGATAAATAACACAACAACGAGTCCAAAAGAGAAAAGGAAAACCACCAAACAAATACCGGTCCACGTCGTTGAGCTGATGGTAGACAGTGTGCGATTTTCAGAAACAGAGGCAAAGAAAAATTAAGACAGGTATAGAAACTTCTTTCCGTATGTTGACTGGCAGATTTCTGGCTTTTCCTGTGGCCTTTGGATTGCAGGTTCTCAGCATGAGGACCTCCTGGCAATATGCTCCCTCTGTGCCGTCAGCAGGATGCTGAATACACACACATGAAATTACCAGCATGCACAAAGTTCCAACAAAGGAAAGCAAAATAGGAGCACTATAACAAAGCCTCACAAATGTGCAGAGGTGTTTTTTTTTTTTTTTCCACCTGCAGAGAAATACACAAATGAAATTAAAGCATTCATATTCATTTGTTATAAGCTGTGAGTGTTTAAAATTGCACATTGTAAGTGCCTTTGACAGATATTTTTCACTGCGTCCAACACACTTTTCCAGCTATACTGAACTGTGTGTCTGTATAAGTGTGATAATTTGAGCGTGGAAGAGCACTTCACAAAGTTTTCTATTCTGTCTACTCACTGTTCATCCCTCACTCTTGAATTACATACTAACCTATCATCCCTCTTGACTTCTCTCCACTATCTTTCTCTCTGCATTGCTCTCACACTTCTTTTCCAAGTCTCCTCATTTAGCCCCCTAATTTCATTCTCTATCAGCTTCTCCTTGCACCCTTGTTGACTACCTCTGTCTGCCATATCTTTAGTTTGTTTCCTCTACGATCCTCTGACAGTTGCTGTCTTTCTCTCTGATGTTTGTCTCCCTGGGTCTCCAATCACTGTCATGGCAGGAGGGAGGTAAAGGCTCCCGAGCTGACAGCGGTACAGAAAAATGGCAGGCGGTGTGGTCGTAGGGTCCATAACAACCTGTGTGTGTCTTCGTCTGATCCCTGCACTGGGACGCCAAACACAGGTAAAGAGAATATATGATTAGACTTCTTATATTTAAACATATGAGGTGAGTCAAATGGATATTTACTCAACTTTTTCAGGGTTTTTTTTTCCCTGCAAAAGTTAAATTCATTTATATGTCTTTATATTGAGTCTCATTTGTTTCTTATTAAATATTAATCCTGATCACACTGCTTATCTTTACTCCTCAATATTTGTGTGGGTTTCAGCCTCAAGTAACTTCTTTTTTTTATTTTATTTTATCTTGTTTAAAATTGGGTTTCATATCACTGGGATGTACTATAACAATAAGACAAGCTGACAGTTAGAGGGTGATTCTTAATGCAGAGTTTTTCTTGAAATCCTTTTTGTTTCTGTCTCTTGTGTATTACTTTGACACATGCCACCCACGCAAACATGGTTGCTGACCAAGCACACAGTTCAAGAATGTAGAAGTCTCTAATGGCAGCTGCCTGTTTTGGCACCATAAAGGGAACTGTCACTCTGACAAACTGGTTTGTAAAAGGTTTTAGTCGCACAGCAACAAAATAAAGGTTTTAATTTTGCCTCCCAATCTATGTTGAACTGACTGTCATATTCACCCAGCTATTTGCAAGTGCTAAATATTTGCTAAGCTGAAATTGCTTGTCCTTTTAATTCTAAAATTAGACAATAGTGTCACAAAGCAAACAGCCCTTCAGAGCACTGATGCAGCTTGTCAACATTTGAGGGAAGCATTATTCATGCATTTAGAGGACAGCTGGGCCATATTTATGCATGAATATCCCTGCACTTGTCAGTTTTAGCCAGAGCAAAAAAAAAAAAAAAAAAAAAAAAACCCTCATGTATGCTGGTGAATTTTCACATAATATAATTCATTTTAATCACATGAACTGTAATATAAAAGAATCCTCCTCTCTGAAGACTCGGAATAAATTGGTCTTTAATGGCTGCAGTTTCTTTAAACCTTCTCTCTGGTTGTCCGATAAGAGGAATACAGAGTTTTACTGATGCAATGGTGGAATCCGTAATCTGTCTGATTATGGCTGATTTGTTGGCAAGACAGAAACCTGCTTGTTAGAGAATTACTCAGTTTGCTTGTGGATTCTAGATACTTGTTTAATTGGTCCATCGATTGTCTACAGGTGTCAACATAGAAGATGAAGAAAACTGGTGCTCTCAGGTCAACCGACTGCAGCAACTTTTGGATAAACTGGAGTGTCAGGTATGGTGCATATATGTTTTTGTTGTGTCCTTCTTTAATACTCACTTTATTATTTATCTTTTTGACTCCATGACTTAACATCTCATCCATGAACTTGTATGTCGATAATTCTTTGTTGTGTCTTTAAGACTTTCATTTCTCTTCATCAAACCATTGCAATCCAATTACAATGGATTGCAACAACATCCCAGCTATGTAGATTTATGCATGCAAATCGACATCGTACACTGGCTGGTTCTGTTAGCAGTCAGCTTAAAGGTAACAATTATATTAAACACTCAGGGCTAATGAGAAGGCAAAGGCAGTTAAAATTTGTTTCCCTGCACTTCACTGGCAAAGGTCAATGACAGTTTATCCATAATTGCTGAGGGCAGAAAGCTTTCATGTTGCATCAGTGAGAAAAAAAATCCCACACTTCCTCTACTCTTCAAATTGTACCTGCAGAAATGTTCTGTCCATATTTGCTTTCTGAGTATACCTTGGCGATCCCCTGCTGTTAAGATTGGATACATTTTCTTCATATATATATATATATATATATATTTTTTTTTTTTAATTAATAGAAAAAAAAACAAATTACATATTATTTTACCAGCAGGGAATCATCTTTAATTTCAATAGTGACACTGAAAACAAGTCTTAAGTTTATTCTGAGTGTCTTCACACAGCAGTGTCTGAAGAATTGGGCTTCATGTTTTATTTCTCTCTGGGTTCAGAATACACTTAGGGGGGAAACGAAGTGGGTGCTGTTTCAAATGGAACGCTGCAGATCTGTGGTTCTGTCAAACACCAAGCGCAGTCACCTCTCCGGCTCTCATGCCGTGACCAATTCTCACCACACATCCCCGAGCCCCTTTCACGCTCTCCTGCTCTTTCTTCTTCCCTCTCTGTCTGCTCTTCCCTTTATTAACTTCGGTTACTCCCACCTTTTGAGGCTCATTCTTTTTCCTCTTTTCAGTCGCTCTGAAAGCATTTTTTTTTTGCTCTCTCCGTCCATCTGTTTTGTCAAACCAGAGGGACTCAGAGTGCAATATCAAAGCAATTCATAACCTGCAGGATATTCAGAGTGCAATATCCATCCCTGCACCTCAACGCCGACACCATCAGCACGTACTGCCTGTCTATCTCTGTTTGCTGCTCTCTCAATTACAACACAATGAGTTTATGATCTGAAAGAGAAAAGGCTGGCTCTATGTTTTCACTTTGATTTGGTTTTATGATAAGCAATTTCTATATAGAAAAGAGTATTAAAAAACTGGCTGCAAAACAGGAAAAAAAATCCATGCTTTCAACATGTTTTTCATTACAGAAGTCCAATCTCATTTCCAAACAGTGTGTGTGTGACTGACTCATCACATTTTAATTCTGCTGTTTTGAACATTTTGGATAGTCGATTTTAAGGACTGAAGGTTGCCATCGTTATTTTTCTATGATAAACCATATTTTACGTTCAGAGGCTTTAGAAAAAACTGGAATAAACTGCACAGAGAAAACCACCGTAAAAATGTAAAAATGAACACATACTGTACAAATACAGAAATATTGTCATGAAATTTATATTTATAAGTTCATAATTTTAGAATGTGTGGAATTTCTATAATTAACTATTGTTTAAGCATGGACACACTGTATAGCATTTGGAATATAAATAATTCAAAGTGGAAAGTGATGAACATTAAATTAAGCTCCATGCACATTTTCTATTTTTAAGTAGACATGGAATCACATGCAATAATGCATCTCCAGTCCTCTGATATTTTGCTCAGCCAACAGGTCTTCTCCATATTTCTTACTTTCCTGTTTTAGGGTCCCAAGTTGGAGCCGCTTAAGGAGGATTCGCTCGCCAGCACGTACAAGTCTGTAAGTGAGCACCGTCATCTGGAACACAAACATTTCAAAATCAAGTTTCATTTGTTTGTTGTTTGGTGTTGTTTTATTTATTTACTTTTTTTGAAATTGTGCAACACATCACTGTAGTAGTCATAAAATCATAAAATACTTGTTTGAGTTACAAGTGATTTTTTTTTTTTTTTTAGACAAACTGAAGCAGTTAAACCCAAATATGAACTTGATGTAGCCTACTTCAACATTTCTGTTACTTTTTTTTTTATTTTTTTATTTCTGTGCTCATAATTTTAGGCCTAAAACTAACCACTAATAATGTTTTACTAGGACTTTAGGAGGAAAAACTGAAACTAGTTACTTTCCACCCTTAAGAATATGACTGTAAAATTATTTCTGATGTGCTCACGTGCTCCTCTAAGCAAATAGACATGAAATGATAAACGCACAGAAGCGCTACAGCTGTGAATACATTGTGTTTGGCCGTTCTGTAGATTGTTTTTTAAAAGTTCACATAAAAATTCCTTCAGGAAGAATTCCCAGTGATGAACTGACACAATATTTCCTCCTGTGAACTGGTACAATTTCATTCAGGAAATAAATAAATAGAAGCCATGTAGATTAAACTTTCATCAAAGTATGTATTCAAATATGATTTTTATAATCTGGATTTTATTTCAATGTGACAAATATAAACATAGATACACTGTTGCAAAGAGGGTTTGACATAAGAGGTAGGTTTTTGTTGAGATTTAGACGTGGTGGCTGGATCAAACTTTGAAATCTCCTTTTCAAAAGCTGATATTTCAGGGACTTTCTCACGCGGAGCATCCCCTCGCTCTCATATATGTTTCCTTACCCTTCTTGACATGATTGGAAATTTAAGGTCTTACAATCCTCCTTTGTATTTTTTGTCTCTGTACTCACATTTGTCTGAGCTTTTGAGATGGCAACGATATTCACAACAAAACATGAGAAGCGTTCTAATGAGCCAGCACTGAAATTTTCTCTCAGTGATCAAAGTCCAGTCGCAGCTCAATACTCCTTTTCAAAGTTCTCAGAGTTCTCACACGTTCAATCAATCTGTCTTGCCACATCACTCTCAGAATGGATTACTAATGCATTGTCAAAAGCTCTGAAATCCTGTGAAATTATTACAAGACACATTGTGGGAGATCAGCTTAAACTTTTCCTGCTTGAACTTCATTGACCTTTTCACCAGAAAGGTGGATGCCGTTTTCAGTTTTGTCCTTTAAAAAAAAAAAAAAAAAAAAAGTTCAGATACTAGTGGACATGAATGCAAATTAACTCTAAATCTTATTTAAACATTTCTTGGTATGTTTCTCATTTAGTGACATTTAAAGCATGTGATTTATCATTTGCTACTAAACCCTCTGATAGTATGTTCCCTACCAGGTTGCTGTATTTGCTCATTTTGTAATGTGAAATATGTTTAGTTGTTTGTTCTTAAAAGTTTAGTTACTACCACAAAACCTTTATTAGCATTATAACTGTGTGTTGCAATAAATCACCAATAATAGAACATTTTACAACACCTATCTTAACATAAAGAGTTTTATTTAGGAATTAGGAAGGGTTTCCATCTGCCCACATGCATAGAGTTTTTGTTTTACTTTGGTCACTTCAGGAGCACCTATTCCTTAAAGTATTACCTTGTCCCTGAATCTCACCATTGCCTATAAATGTCTTTTATAGAGCCTTGTCCATTTTCAATGAATCATTTCAAAACATCATCTGGACATGTTCCACAAGGTGAAGTCTCACTAAATCATCAGTACCCACAAATGTGCCGTGTGAAAATCGGATCCACGCTCGCAAGGATCCATTCTCCAAATTACACACAGAGTTCTGTTTTCATCACATTCTCCCTTCTGTCTCTTGTCTCACTGCCAACAGAACATCCTGCTGGTTCAGAGGCAGATGTCCGTCGTAGACGATGAACTAGATAACTTCCGGAAAGTTCTCAACAGCTACATCGATGCCACTTCAGCTCACTCTGACAACTTGCAGTGAGTGTCTTGCTTGCTTCTAAATCAATCGTTTTAAACGCAGCTTCCGATTTTGCTACAGAAGCAGCTTTAAAATTCCTGAATAATGCTGAATAAGCAGTTGACGTTGCCAGAGGTACCACAGACGGATGTATATAAAAAGAGATTTATTCTTCTAGTAACAGATTAATTTTCTTAGGATGAGATACAGTATCTGTTGAGAGGGCACATATATGCCATTTTGATATGTCAAAAATGAGGTGATGATAAGCATTTTTCCTAATACATTGTTATCTTTATCTCATTCAATTCAACTGAAAAATGAACATGCATTTTTCAGAAGCAAAGAAATAAAATAATCACGATGCATAAGTGTGTACACCTGCAAGTTATAGGGATTTTTGTTTTGTATAAAAATTTTGCTTTTCATTTGATTTACACAGGATATATATCAAATTATATGTGAGAAAAGCACAAAAAAATATTATAGTGTATTTTTTATATTACAAAAAGTGGCATGTAAACATATATTAGTTTACAAATGATTCTGTATTAGTTTACAATGATTCTGCAACTGTTTTTTTTTTTACAAAAACAGTTGCAAGACATTCAGTTGATGTCTTGCCTTTTACATTACCAGCAGCAAGCTAATCTCTCTTCCAAGATGAAAAACTTTTTTTTCCTTGCAACTTCCTTTTTTTTTTTTGTTATTTTCTGCTTTTTGACCCACTCTACTTTTTTCCTCCAGTGTGTCTGTTCAGAAGCTTCCGGGAAAGTCGTGTTACATAATGTATGAGTTCTGGCAAGACCGCATCTCCTGGATGAGGTTAGTGCAGTGTACATACGCGTGTGTGTTTGCGTGTGTGTGTGTGTGTGTGTGTGCATGTGTGTGTGTGAGTGACAGAGCGAGAGTGTGTTTGTATTTTTGCAATAGATATTGGCTCGCAATTTGGCACCGCTAATTTCTTGATGGAAATGTTCCTTCTCCAGAGAGGATGAGCAGATGGCCAATCACTCTGTTCTCACACAAACTCAAACACACAGACAGTCACAAAGGTGATCCTTAAACGGTGCTAAATGGTGTCAATAGATATATAACAGATAGCATTGATGTGTTGAGCTTTGATGCATATTTAATGAAGTTATTTGCAAACAGGTTTTCACCAGTGCTTTTTCTTTTTGATGCCATTGTAGCTATCTTCAGACCAACAGCAGCAAAGATTTCCAACGCTGTATCATTGACATGATGGAGGATGCTGAGATGGTTTCTACCATGTTGCTGCCAGGTCTGTGACATTTCCTGAAAGTGATTGTATGTAAAAGACAGTAAATATTATCTTGCTGAGGAAATGCAGTCTCCTGATTTGCTGGAGGGAGGAGGGGGGTTAAAGTAAAATGTCCCTGTTTTGTTTTTGTCAAAATTGTCCAAACAGTATCTCTGCACTGTTTGGACCTATGTTGTTTATGTTATTTAAAATATCTTTGAAAACTTTTTTTTTTCGCTTTTAATTGGATTGATTTGTTTGGACATGACTATATACATAAAATCTGTGTCCAATGGGCCTCGTTTCTCAACTGATGTTCATATGAGTGTTGCAGATCAGCCTATTCCAGCATACAAACAATATGTTTTGGATAAATCTATTGGTTGAAAGAAAAACATTTACATACCATCCTGGCAGTGGTACATACCACTCTATTCATTCATACTTTGGTGACCTGCTCCACAAAATCTGCGTCTTGTATAACTGAAAATAGGTAAAAAAGATTTTAAAGAAGCAGCATTGCAACAGAACAGACAAATACGGAACCTGAATTGTAATTGTCATACAAACTCATTTAAAAGTCTTTGCAAATGCTGTTATTTTAGAAGCAAACTCCAGAAATAAATATTCATTATTCACCTAGTAGAACGACTGGATAAAGTCATACTTCTTTCTAACAGCCTGAGCTCATTAGGGTTGGGAACACTAAGTGTAAAAACAATTGGCCCCTGCAAAACGGTGAAGGTGTGTACTTTAGTATGGACAAACATGATACAGCTTGATTTTCTCTGCTGCTCCATGAGACCTCACTGACACAATCCTATGTAAACAGTCTACAGCCTGGCATGACAATTGGACTTATTCTGGACTCACAATCCAATTGATACAGTCTGACATGAGCATGAAAATGTTTGAGCACCCCTTGTTCCACTGCACACCAGAGAGGGCATACACGGAAACATAAAATGAAATTTTACAATAGATTATCCAGGCTTGAGGACGTCCCGAGTCGTTAAAAACACTCAACCACAAATTCTGTAGAGACTTTAGAATCGCCTTGGGAACATTTCACACCCACTTTAATATATAATGAGTTATGATGATCTCTTTTGACAGTTTACTGCCAACAAATGTGATTCATTTGATTCTGTCTTCCCGCTAAAAATATATCACAGTTATAAGAGGTCACATTTAATAAGGGTTGACCCACCCAGTGGGAGATCCATAGAAATATGATCTAGTGTGAAGTCGTCAGAAAATAAGGAGCGCTAGCATTTTAATGGTGCATTTAAAGACCTTGGAAACAGTTTTACTGTTCTGTAAAATTAAGAAAACAAATGCTGAAAGATAATTAGATTCAGATAAGAAATGGATTCAACAAAGTCACACTGAAGGCATTATGTGCTTGGATGAACACACAGGAGATTTTTTTATATTAATGTCACAATAGTATGAAGCCCCAAACAGATGAAATATCAGACATTTACCTTTCCCCTTTTAATGATACTCTCCAATGTAAACATGATCTGTTTACACTGCTTTGGGTGACTTCAAGACATATAAAACAGCCCTGAAACCTCTGATGATGACAGTTTTTCTTCTCAGACACGGTGACATTTCTATGTGCTTATTGGTATGACTCATATGTCCAGTGCTGCCATGTAAAGGTTCTTTTAAAGTGATTGCACATTAGACTCCAGCTCTAGTTTTCAGGGAGAGGAAGCTAGCCGCTCTGTCTTCATTATCAGATAATTTGCTCATTACTTCTAAGATCAGTCACATTTCTGTTGCTTTCAGAGTTGCTTCCCACCATGCAAGCAGGGTTGTTTTTCCTCCTGTGTGTCCAACACTAACTCTATTGAAGTGAATCCTTAAAAAAATAAATGAATATAAAAAACAAAAAACAAAAAAAAAACAAGATGCCTGAATAACAACATTAATATAGCTGTAAATATTCTCTCTAATTAGTGAACTCTGACTCTGTTTATGCACGGAGCTAAGTGAAGTATGTTGTAAAAGTGTTGAAGAAAACTTTAAACAAACACATCCATTTAAAAAAACAGCTGATGTCAACCCTTCTACGTTTCCTGAAGAAGAAAAATAAGTTGGCACCAGTATCTATAACCCTTTAAATTTTTACATTTTGTGGAAATGTTTAAAGTAGGATTAGTTTTGCATCTGGAGGAGTTGCAGAGATGCACACCTCAGGTGGGGGAATGGATAGAGATCAGAAACTGTTATTCATGTCCTCCACACATCTGACTGAAGAAAATGTAGCAGGAAGAAAACCATAAGAAGCTCAGGGCAACATTGTGCTCTTTTCTTTATTAGCACATTTTTCAGACTATGTGCCAAAAATATTGAAAACAATGGAGTCTTTTCCTTCTGCTTCAAACTTGAGAGTCACCACTTAAATTTTAATATGAGTACTTTCACAAGCAGTTTAATAAAAGACAGACTATCTTTGGCTGTCATACTTTCATATGGGGTTACCTCACTGTGAGTTAATTAACAAAAAAGTGCCTTGATAAGATGCCAATGAAGTATTAAGGTAAAGTAATGAAATACGTTCAAAAATCAGTGGTATTCAAATACCAAACAGCAACATAGGTAATTGTAATAATAAATAAATATGAGACATATTTAAAAAAACAAACATATTTTTCAGTTTTATATAACTTCTGACTGTGCCAAGTAGAGACTTTTCCTTCTTGATTTGGTATGATGAGATCATAACAATAAGGCCATTCATTTTTAAATGGTGGGGTGGTTTTTTTTATTTTTGTTTTTGTTCTAAATGTTTCATTGTAATCTTGCAAACGTCTCATTTCTTATTAATTTAACTTGATGAAAACCCTTCTGTCCTAACAAAGCTTATAATTTACTGCATTCTGGAACAACAACAAGCTCAAACATCTCTCCACATTCCTACATATATACTTTTTTAATTAATTATATTTTGGCAAACTGACTTCCACATGACGCACACACATTCTGCCCTCTGCTCATTATCGCATCATTGACTTCACAGAAACCATCAGAGTAGCATGAATCACAGCGAGCCCAGGCCACAGCCGTGACTCTCCCGTCTTGACATTTGATTAACTTGTTGTTGGCGAAACTGAACTCCATGTACCTATACCGAGAACCTGTCTTAGTTAACGTGTCTGCCTCTTTGCAATATTCGTTGGCCGATGATGATTTAGCTGCGTGGGTGGTGTAAGTTTTGCTAGTTGCTAGGTTACTTTACGTGGTTGTTTACTTCCACATCTGTCATTTCCCCATGTGTGGATGCTGACTGCTTCAAACATAAACTCAATAGTCTTGCACCTTCCAGGGAACAGTAGGAACAACATCAATTTTTATATGAAATTATAAACAATGTAAAACCATTTTTTTCCCCAAGTGGCTATTAAACAAACATCAGGTCAATCAAAATGTGAGATACTCATTACAGCTGCATTCTTTCGATGAATTTGTCGTTACGCTACATCAGAAAGATATTTGGTTGCCAAGGATTCTTGTGCTCACTGTGAGGAAGAGGGAGGCTGGTTTATTTATCCACGTCACAAAAGCAGGACCAGATCAACTCTGGAGTCAGTAATAGAAAAATAAATAAAACACACCTTTGTGATGCTCTTGGGAGGAGCTGCAAGATATTCCTTCCTTAGTTGAAAGGTCTAAACTCTGCCTTCATGAGAGAGGAGCTGCATACCAACCAGCCTTTGTGATTTGTTGTTGTTGTTGATTACCAATTCTAATTTTAAATCTTCAATTATAGATCATATATTTGATTTTCTTTTTTTCCCCAGTTGCACAATTCACCTAATGACAAACTAATTTATTTGAGGAAGAGATTAAAAGGCCCAATAAACTAGTTGCAAATCTCACATGTTGAACATGTCCTTTACTTCAAAAAATACTTTACACTGACTTTTTAAACGCATTTCAATCTTTTATTGTTGCCAGATGACTGGGTGTGTTTGGAAACAAATTTTCTCTCTAAAGTGCTATTTTTTTATTGTGTAAGTTCTGGGAATTGAAAGTCTCCTTTTACAGCTTCTAAACAGTAATATTTACTTTTTAACACACCGGTCTTATGTAGAAATCCAAATTAGGTCCAGTGGGTTTTGCCGGGTACCACCACTCTGTACCATCATTAATATGCATTAAAATTAGGAGAATGATTGAGGAAAGCTCTTGGGAACTAACTAACAAAAATTATTCTGTGACTGTACACTCAAATGGTGACCTATGAACACATATTAACTCATTGTATCTATCTGAAGTTCACTCGAAAGTGAGAAGTGTGAAGTATACATTTTCAGAACTGACAACATATTTTTTTATGTGTAGATACACTTTAATGTGTAAATCACTTGTCACTTTTATCATTTAACTGCCAGAGATTTAAGTAAAAACCTAAGCTGGGAAATTGTTGCTGTTCCTTAATGAAATGTAAACTAGATGATTGATTAACCAATTAGCTTAATGGATTGTACCCGGTGATGTAAACACAAGTTGTACAAAATAGTTTTGTTCCATGCATGGATCTAACTTTCTGTTTCCTCATGTATGTTTCTTCAGCTTCCTGGTGGATTATGACTAACAACTGAATCTGGAATGTCACATCGACTACCTACATGGTCTCACTGAGAAAGACGCACTGGCACATCAATCCCACCTACCCACATGCACTCTAACACACACGCACAGAGCAAAAGCATTTTTATATTTTAAAGCACAAGAAAAAAAAAACAAACAAAAAAAAACACCCTATCTGCACATTTTCGGCTGCTTTCTCTAATGCTCCAGTCTTCAGCCGTTCATTATTTTTGCCACTTACATCCAAAGGCATATCTGCATTCAGTGGCCTGCAAAGTCAAACGTAACTGGCTCTCTGCAATTGAAAAGCCATTTAATGATTTCATAACCCTTCTCCTTTGCCATATGGCCACCTTTCTCCTGCAGTGTTTGCCTGATATATTATTCCAATCAAGAACAAGCTACAACACAGGGAGAGATGGAACACTATTTAGTTTGAAAACCCGTCTTGCAATGTTATATGTATATGAAGATCTTTTTAAACACTGGACACAGATTTAATGAAAAACCAGAGAGTATGTGGGGATAAAGGACAGTTGTATCTTTAACATGCATGCCGATGTGGCTTCCTCCCACTGTACATGATGTAAGATATTGTTGCTCGGTTTGTTGCTTTCATTTATCTAACCTGCTGTTATGTGCACAGAATGCCAAACAAGCTGTTGATATAGCTGCTATACTCTATCTACTCCTAACTATACAAGTGTTCACGTACTCTATTAGTTAACCTCCAGCTGTCCATATGAGTCATATTCTATATCTTAAAATGCAAAAAATATGTATTTAAAAAATGTGCATATAAAAGAGATGAAATGCATTGTATTGTTGAGTTAAATAAAGCGATAAATATATCATGCATTTATTTTGATCATGCTGGCCCTTACTGTATCTGTATATACAGACTTCTTGAACTGTACTGTATGAGTCCCCTTTTATTTGATTTAGAAATCTACAGAGTGAAATGCAACTCTAATAAAAGTATTATAAAATTTCTAAATGTTTTCTGAAAAGAATTAAAAAGGTTTTCACCCAATTTTTGTCTTTGACGTTGCACTTTTTAGCAGTATTTTCTAGAATTCCTTATTATTTTAACCTGATTTTTGTACTTCAGATCATAATTATTGTAATCTCTATTAAAATATATATGTGAAAAAAAAAATACAATTCAGATCTAGTTCAATGTGGTAAAATGCAATCCAAACAGAAGACAGCAATATTTTCAAATCACTGACAATTTAAAAATAAAATTGATTTACCAAAGCAAAATGATGGAATAGTCCACTAAATAAGCTATAACCTCTCTGCAAAAATGTTACATTGTGTTGCAGCTTTGCTTTGCATCACAACAGAAAGGGATGGTATGCAAAAAAATAAAGCTCCAAAGAACTCAACCTGTCTCCCTTTGCTTCAACACAAAGCTAACTCAAGAGAGTTAAGAACTATGAAAATTATTTGAGTTTGTTTTCATTGCATATTGCTGGAGACTAACAATATGTGAAGACAGTGATTACAATTCTGAGTGAAAAGAAATCAAACATATTTTTGCACTGATAAAGGTTCCCACTTGGGATACCTGAAAATGAAACTGATTCTGTAACCGACTTTCTTAAAATAAATAAATAAATAATCTAATAATAATCTCTTGGGATTACATATTGAGGATTAAAACATAATTCCCAGAGATAAGTGGGAATTATGTTAATACTTAAATAAGGAAGATCAAGATGCAACAATATCATGACATCAAGGCAAATGTAAGTGAAGCGGTTGAACACTACATTACACACACTTAGTCCTAATTCACATGCACTATTCCTACAGGGACCAAATCAAAAGCAACACACAAGATGAGATGAGGCGTGATGTTCGCCAGATTACTAACCCTAACTTCCTCACAATTAAATCTATATAGCCTGAATTTTTCAGTGTGCAATAAAAGCAGCTTCAATGAGCGAAATGGCTCTTTGTATCAAACTATTTTTAACAGTTTTAATCTATTAATTGTGTGGTGCCATATACTCATTAACGTGTATAAATTAAAATAAAGTAGTGTGACATCCTTTGACAAATCAAGTTTTTTGACCAACCCATAACTGTAACACATCGCTGCTACCACAGCAGGCAGCGATGCAGCATGCTTGTTTACAAACTGCCATGAAATGCCTGAAAAATACTTGCTCTGCCAGGTTCCAGGGAAATATGGCTTAGCATTAGTCTGAGATGGTAAAATTCCTAGCAAAAGGGAGAAGTGTGGAAAACCAAATATGTCTCAATGAATCTGTGGGCGAGCTACCCACTGTCTCAAATCAAGAATATCATATCTCTGAATTGCTGCTGAGATATCAGTCGCTCCAGCATTGGGCCATACTTCACATCTTTCTCACAGCATTACACCAAAGCTCAGCATATTCCTGCTGCAAATTGGAAAACAAGTGATCTTTGCTCATTTTATGGTGCTAATTAGTACTTGCACTACAAGCTGATGACATTGTTTTTTAAACAATATATTTGATCTGTTTCAACATTAACGAAACGTGTTAATAGACGTTTTAGAGAATGACGTTTTGTAAGTGCAAAACAACATGTTACAATCTTCAATGAATTTCATTTGTGATTTCGATACTTCACATTGAAGATTGCTCAGCGATCTGCAAGCTCTTTCTAAGTCAATCAGCTGACACTGAAAACAAATCTCCAACACAAAGGCTTGGTTACATACTGATTATCCAGATTTGTTGATGTTGTTGGAGCTTTGCCGACAAATGTGGAGAGGATAAGTACTCATCATGCTGAGCAAAATGAGAGAACTGTTTTACTCTGTCAGCTTTGTCACATGATCTTTAGTGAAGATGTCAGTGGCTCTGTGTGATAACTTTTTTTGCATATGGCAAATTCATCATTCATCACAAGTGCAATCTATCTTTGTATATTTGTGTTAATGTACAACTATGATGCACTCTACTTAGAGTAACCAATTAAAAATCTCTGCTACGAGCTAAAGTTATCCAAGTAAGAAAAAAGCATATGCTATTTTTTTTAACTATAATGCTGCTTTTGTGTCTGCCTAATTGAGACAATGTAGTAACCTGGGGAATATATGAATGTGAAATATGAATAAGAATGAAATGAAAGAAAAGTGATTGTAAAAGGGAAACAAATCTTTTTAGTCTTTGAATTGCTGCCTTGCCTGTTTTAAATGTTCATCTTACTTAAGACCAGCTTCAGCATCCAGGAAGCCTCTAGAGAAAAAAATTGGAAACATGGTCACCAATATTATTAGAGTACACAAGAAACAATCAAAATTTGCTATAAATTTAGTTCAAGGTTCTCCAAGAAAATGAAAAAAAAAAAACTAACCTCATACCCTGTGAAATTTCTGGCTTTTCACCTCTGTCAATGTTTGCTGACGCCACACAGCTCCCTTTTGGCCCTTGCTATTTTTGAACTCAAAAATAGTAAGGGAAATGTAGACCTGAAGAGGAAAAACAACACACAAAACAGGGGTCACGTCACCGAAAAATATCATCTACACACCCCAGCAAAGAAAGCTCTCAAGACCTTTGCGTATAAATGCAGGTTTAATCAGACTCCAATGACACAAAAACAGATGAGTAATGCTTCACTCTTAGGTCAATTTGTGAAGAAAACTTCCTGCACTTTGTATTTACAGGGAAAACAGCAGCAGAAGATAACAACAGGTATAGCTCTGTAGGTACATTGTGATATAATGTACCACAGTAAAGAGCTATGAAAAGTTTTTTTCTCTCTTTTTTTGCCTCCTTACATACTTCCTGCTCCAAGATTATCACCCTATAGAGAAGTATCTTTTTAACTTTTTTTCAGGTGCCTTTTAGTTTTAATCATATTGATTAAGATACGACTGTAAATTAACTTCAGACTGTGCTACATTTAAACAAGTATGGCTGTTTAACATCATTTGAGAACACCCTAACCCACTGATAAACAGAGATGGACATTTCTGATAGGCAATTCTAAACAAATGGCATTGCACTGACATGTGGGCAGTGAGAATTGTGATGTTTGCATTGTTACCTCAACTATGGTGACACAAAGATTTCATTTGAACTGTATGCCGTACACTGCTTTGTGCCTCGGCTGTGAGAGCAGAACAAGCTCTGAATTTCAATGAAGGTCCTCATTCATCCACGCAGTGAGTTTGTTATGATGAAAATGCATAATACTAAAGCTGCTCATTTTATTTATTTATTTATTTATTTATTTATTTTTTGCTCAAATTTGCAATTACTCACAAACAGTGTGCACAGGAAATGGACAAAGGCAAATAATTGCACTGATTGTTATGGCAAGACTACTTGATGGCATAATTAATACAGGCTACTAAAATCCACTCGTCTCCTGTCTCAGACTGGCTTTTGGCTCAGCAGAATGCATACAAGGAAAAAATTAGACTCTGTAATTGTGTCCACAGTTTTTAGGAAGCTAAATCAATTCCAAGAAACACAGGACTGTGAATGAGGAGTATGTCTTTTTTAATTAAGAATATCAAAGGAAAGAAATAATTATTTTCAAGGATCATAAAATATTTAATATCAAGTTCTGCATTTCAGAGACATTGTGTTCTACAAAGGGATTTGTCCCTTTGCATATTTCTTTTGGTTTTGCTTGAATGTTTCAGATCGTCAAACAAATGCTAATACCTTAAAAAGATGAGTAGGGTAAAATGCAACATTATGATTTCATTTATAAGGGAAATATAAGCTATCCAAACCAAACTTGC
Organism: Poecilia latipinna; assembly: GCF_001443285.1. Lineage (NCBI taxonomy): Eukaryota > Metazoa > Chordata > Actinopteri > Cyprinodontiformes > Poeciliidae > Poecilia > Poecilia latipinna. Next base: position 149,393 of record NW_015112880.1, read on the forward strand.
TCTATTTGAAAATGTAATTGATTCACTCATTAGGTACTAACTGGGATTAGCTACATTCTTTGAAAAGCTTAGTTTAATTTATCTTGCCATATCCAGGAATAATTACTGCCTGACACAAAGAGTGAAAAATAGTTTAACCATGATCTGTGTGATAGAATGAAGTAGGATAAAAATGATATTAAAAAGCAGCCAATGTTCCTACATAAAAGGAATTAAATTATCAGTCTGAAAAGGGGTTGCAAGGCCATTTCTAAAGCTCCAGCTAACCACAGAGAGAGCCATTACCGAAACATAGAGAAAACACAGAACAATGGAGAATCTTTCAGAGAATGGCCTGCCAAAATTACTGTAACAACACACGAACAACTCATCTAGTATGTCACACACAAAATAAAACAGAGAACAACTTCTGAAGCACATGAGGCCTGTCTTTCCACTAGTTAAGGTGATGATTTAACATTTAGAAATCACCAGGTCTAAAATAGCATCCATAGCACAGCTACAGAGGAAGTATTTACAATCCCCAAGACTATTGGGAACATATTCTGCAGAATGAAGGCACAAAGATGAATCTTATTGAAGGTGTCCACCCTGTTGTATTTATTAAACAAATAACATGGTATTTCAGACAAAAAAATAAATAAATCTGACAGACAAAACTTTACTAGAAAGCCCCAAACTTGATTGTCCAGCCAACAATCCCATCCTGATCTTAAATTGAAACAAACCTGAGTTATGCAATTACAAATGACATTTTTCAAGTGGTCTCATCAATCTTGACACAAATTGTTATTTTTAAACAAGCCATTCTATTTCAAAAGCTGTCCAACGTGGCTGAACATTAAAATAAGACACAACACTGAAATCTCAACACTTAAATAACATCAGTGTTTTGTTTTCTGTGTATAAACTTCCTACTCAAATTCCAAATGCATGTTTTCCAGTTGCATTATTAGAACACCTTTCCAGTAACACAAAGTTGATTTTCAGTTACTGCACTACAATGCTGCTGCAAAAATCTAACAACCACTGCCACCCCCTCCACAAAACACTGGTTTAGCTCATATGCATATTTAAAACTTGATTTAACATTATGGAAAACGGCATTGTGTTTTTCTCATGATGGTAAGATTACAACTCAAAATTCAAACGGCTGACGTTTTCCAATATCCAGACTGTAGATGCACTGTTTCACCTGATTTATTCTCTGTCCTGCAGATATGGCAGGGATTGACTCCTTCTTTCCTCCATTTTTACAGACAGTGCAGCGGCTTTGTGTGTTGTGCTAGAGGAGAGACGGGTGAAACCACTGTGGAATGCATTATTCTCACAGGGTACTGACTCTGGAGGTTTTGATTTTTATTGAAATTATAATTTCTGAAAGAATGTACCTCCCTTCTTTTTTGGTCCCACACAGTTCTGAATGGATGGCCATCTGATGTTGAATTTTAATTAAGCTATTCTTTCTTGCTTGGTTTAATATCTTACATTTCATTACTGTGATTTTTTCTTCTTCTCTGAGTTAGAAAAGAGACGAGTGTGAATAGCCAAGGTTACCCTTCCTTGCTTATATCAAATCATTAGACTTTCTCAAAACACCAACAAAAAGGTTCCCTGCACCACCCCTCTAGGCAACAGAGAGAGAGAGAGAGAGAGAGAGAGAGAGAAAGCATAAGCACTTTTTTCCTCCACGTTCAGGTAGGTGACCTTGGCTATGACACATGAAAACACAGGACATCACTTCAGTAAGCCAACACCCAGGGTGACCCAACTGCATCTGGTGTGCTATTACATTCTCAGCAAGCCATTTTTTTTTATTCAAACCTCACCAAACTGCTAAATATTCTGATGTTGAATAAGTAAGAGAAGCTTGAAAAACTGTTAGGATCTGTGTAGTTTCTGTCTGTCTAGTCCTGTTTTCCCCTGAGTCTGTCTCGATTGATCCCAGCTGTGTGTCGTTCCTGTGATTACCCTCCCAGTGTATTTAGTCCCACCTGTTGTCAGTGTTCTTTGTCGGATCGTCGTCTTGTCTCACGCCTGTGTCTGTTCCTGTGCTGCCAGTATTTTCTGTTGTTCCTCCTGGGTTATCATTAAATTATTTCTTATCATGACTACCTGGGATTCCCGGCGTCTCTCTCACCACCACCAACAACCACACACCATGACAAAAACAAAGCAAAAGTTAAGCGAGGTATATATAAAAATAACCTCAATGTTCACATGAAGTTAGATATTCAGCTTTCAGTATTTGAAGATAATGTAAAATTAAAGATGATTTGTTTCTTTGCTGAGATAATACAGGTCTGCTTTGTTCTCCTGGTGTGACTCTAAAGGCAGAGGTCAAAGGTGAGAAAAGCAACAGTTGTCTTGTTCCGTGCTTCAGTATCTGTATTTCTCTAAAGTTGGAGCCTCAGTTGTGTGGGAGGTGACATGCTTAGAGGGCATCTTGTGTCTGAAACACTGAGTCACTTGTCCTTGCATGTTTACAGACTCATACAGACAGAGGCTTGGCTCTATTGGTATTAGAATATATTACCTTCCTACAACGATTCCATTTGAAATTGTATAGCTTACATCTGAATGTGGTTTTAAAGTTGCTTTGTAAATCTTTTCTTTGAAATAAAGGACATAAATGTTTCATGTAGCTGCTGCTCTAGGTTAGGAAAGGCTCCTGTCAAATAAGATTTGTTAATTTTGTCCTGGGTGAAGTAGGGTGAGATGTGAAGCAGACTTTCGTCATCTCAAGAGGATTTAACGTCATATGAGGTCCTAACAGGAAAATCTCTTCCCTTCCTCTCTGTGACAGATCCTTGCATACTATCAGATAGTGAGTGCTGACAGTGATAGTGACAGAGCAATAAAATATGCCAAGAGAAAGGCCTACTGGCTCTTCTCTGATGTGAGATTATGAAGTAAGTGAGGCAAATTGACTACTTTTGACTGTCTTGACAGCTGATGCCAAAAAAAAAAAAAAAAAATCTGCTTTGAGATGTAATGATGAAAACCCATAGATTTTATTCAGTTATAAAATCTAAATCATTAAAAATTTGATAATTCTCATAATATTTACAATGCCGACGTGACAATATGAAAAAAAAAAAAAAAAAAAAAAGGGGAAACTTTTAAAAATATGTCCGCCCAAAAAAACAGAGGCGGTTCCTCCACAC